>NC_136426.1:56582553-56650053 GCF_052849685.1 Lactuca virosa
ACTATTGAGGACCATTGTACCATATTGGAAAATTTAATAAAATTGTTGCTTAACCATTTTATTCACATGTGTGCATTCTTTTTCATAGGTTTATAGTTTGTAGTTCTATGTTTCATATACAGTGAATGCGTATCATTGCTGTTTGTAGAGGCATGTGATCACTATTTTTTAGGTAGTTCATCTTGATATCTTGTCTTGGATCAACTTCATGAATTTGAACCATTTATTATCCACATATCACAAGTAATAGAAAGACGATCTTACAAAAGTTAGAAATGCTTTTAACATATTAAGTGATTATAATTTTTTCTTATTTTAGGTTCCAGTGATACACATGGAGAAAGTAATTAAGCATGGAAGATTGAAATTTAGACATGTATTCTACTTTCTAACAACTTAACCTCTTTTTTCTAGGATAGAGTTAAATGTGAGTAAGATGATATAGTAAACACATAGACTTAACTTCTTTTTAATTTTTAAAGAATTATCTTCTAATTAATTTCATGAATCTTGATGCTCCAGAGCAAGAAGATTGACGATTAAGCCAATGTATGTTTTAAAATTTGATTTTTGTTAACCATGGATATTAGATTTTTCTTATATGATGTTCTTTTTATGTCGTTACGTACAAGTTTTTATTAATTTGTCTTAGGGTTGGTTCAGCTCCAATTACTTTAATAGTTGGTCCAATTTTTGTCTAACTCTAGGATAAAATTTCCTTTTAATATGATTCTAGATCACATACAAGACTTCATCGTCACACAGATTTATTTTTAGTTGAACTATTTGAAACCAATCTTAATAACCTATGTGTATGTGTTTATAGATTTTTCTCTTTATAGTGTTTTTTTGAAGCCATAATCGTTCATTAATCAGAGTTAATTCATTTGTAGTTCAGTGGTTATGCCTAAAACTTTCTCTTGTGTTGTATGTGTAAACATTTGATCTGTATCTGCAGTAATGGTCCTCTTCCAGGTTTTATGGTGCTTAATGGTTTGATGAAAAGTTTAATTTTGCGGCTATCGAGGCTATTGTTCAAAATTATGTCCCTATGTGCGATAAGATGACAGCTGATACATATTAGTTTTTTGTAGATAACTCTTTGGCTTATTGATTTTTCAAGCCTGTTGACATGCACGGCTACCTACCGGATAATTTTGCTTTTGAAACTAAGGACCTTGGTGTTCAACCTATTACAGGTGTTAATCAAGTGGTAAATCTTTATCTTAGATGCATCATCATTATATAATCTTCAACAGAAAAATACTACTTGCTTTTTGATATACTAATTGGTTACACAAGTGTATGTATAATAACATTCAGGGAAAAAGAGGGCCCGTACCTGTCATCATAGGGTCATATGTGCCAAAAAAAACATTGGAAGTTTTATAGTTATATCAAAGGATTATGGTGGTTTACTTTTTTCTTATTATACGCCTAATCATGGTGATGGTACTAAAACAGGGACAATTACTAGAAAAAAAATCCCCAAAAGATGTAAATAAGAGCAGTGGAAATTAAGGTGGTACTTGTTATTTGGCTAAAAGTCTTTTTTGCCTCAAATGTCTTTTTGACATGTCGGTGTGTTAATTCATCCTATATTTGCGTATATTTTTTCTTCATTGGATACTCGAGATGATTTATGGGATTAATAGATTTGGCAAGTTTAGATAGATGTGGTTTTATATTATGTGACTTATTAATGGCCTAACAATGTTAATTTCAAATCTCAATGTATAAATATAGACAATATACTTTAGCTTTTACCGAAATAGCAATGTACTTTTATCTTGTTACCTATAATGTCAATGTACTTTTCATTTCGTTACTCATAATAGAAATGAACTTTCATTTCCTAACCTACACACCCCAATCACCCTATATATATATATATATATATATATATATATATATATATATATATATATATATATATATATATATATATATATAGGGCTAGGTTATAATGTGGATGAACAATTATTGTGCGGACGTGTGGACAATGCTATTCTATGAGAATTACTAAGATAATAAGTTGTTTAGTAATGCGAATACATTAAATCTTACAAAAATATCGTTATTTTCATGCATTCTCACTAATTCTTATTCATTTTTGTTCTCAAACATCGTTTTTCACTCATTTTCATTCTGACAGAATACGACTCAATAAACATTCTGACAACATTCTGACAGAATGAGAATAATAATAAAAAGTCCATAATAACCTTATAGACGATTTAATTAGTGAGAATGCGTGTTAATGACAATAGTTATGTAACACTAAACGTATTCATATTATTAAACAACTTATTTTCTTTGTCATTCTCACAGAATAGCATTGTTGTGACATCACCAATTTCACGGCCAGAAAAGACCGATTTCGTTTATGCTTTTTAAAATAAAATCAGAGAAATCTTTTTAAAAGATGTTGCGGAATTGGTCCCCAAAACAAAACATGATAAAAGTTTATCAAAACCTTTCTTTAAGAAATATATATATTTTTATTTCATAACAAAACCTCAGGATGTCATGTTCCGATACAGATCAAAAGCATAAACAACACATTATAAGCCTTACACAGTTATTTACAACTACTGGCCTATAATCCAAAAATCACTCATTGTCATCATCCGACTATGCTCGGGGTCCACTACCTGTAATATAAAAAGCTGAGTGGGTCAGGCTTGGAAGCCTGGTGAGCATATAGGGTTTTCAACCCACAATAAATAATAAACTCTTTAAGTTTATCAATCAACAAATAATTTATTAATTTCATCAACCAAAAACAACCCTAATTACCCATTCCCGTTATCCTCACCTTACGTCCCTAAAACAACTATCACAAGTGACCTAGCCTAAGGATTTTCATTAGGGGTGACAACTTTGCTTCGGGGGTTCCTCAGCAATTATGTCAAATAAGGCAACCAATGTGGTGACAACACTGCTTTCCTTAGCAATTTATGTCAAACAAGACAACCTAACACAAAACGACCAATAAGGTGACAACATTGCTTTCTTCAGCAATCTATGTCAAATAAGGCAAACACCGGGGTGACAACATTGCTTTTCCCTCAGCAATTTATGTCAAATAAAACAACCAATAATAAGTGACAACATTGCTTTCTTCAGCAATTTATGTCAAATAAGACCACCTGACATAAAACAATCAGTATGGTGACAACATTGCTTTCCTCAGCAATTTATGTCAAATAAAACAACCAACGTGGTGACAACACTGCTTTTCTTTAGCAATTTATGTCAAATAAAACAAACATCGGGGTGACAACATTGCTTTCCCTCAGCAATTTATGTCAAATAAAACAAACATCAGGGTGACAACATTGCTTTCCCTCAGCAATTTATGTCAAATAAAACGATCACCGGGGTGACAACATTGCTTTCCTTCAGCAATTTATGTCAAATAAAACAAACACCGGGGTGACAACATTGCTTTCCCTCAGCAATTTATGTCAAATAGGCACGAAGTCACATCGTCGCCAAGGTTTATACAACAGGCACTACGTCACATAGTCGCCAGGCTTTATACAATAGGCACTACGTCTCATAGTCGCCAGGGTTTATCTAATAGGCACTACGTCTCATAGTCGCCAGGGTTTATCTAATAGGAACGAAGTCACATCGTCGCCATGGTTTATCTAATAGGCACTACGTCTCATAGTCGCCACAGTTTATCTAATAGGCACGAAGTCACATCGTCGCCAGGGTTTATCTAATAGGCACTACGTCTCATAGTCGCCAGGGTTTATACAACATGCACTAAGTCCATAGCTGCCAACATACTAAATCCGTAGCTATCAACGTACATTTATAATGTACTAAATTCATAGCTACCAACGTACATCTATACTGTACTTTTATCCCTCATACTTTATCTATCCATGTTTTACCCAACATATTTGAAGATAAAATATATATACATTTTAAATCATTTTAAACATGTATAAAACATTCATTTAACATCCATCTCAAATAAACAAACAACATATACACACATAACACGTATTTTATATGAAATACTTCATATCTATGTATAAGATGAAAATGACTACACACTCACCTGATTTAATGAAAATCGGGCAGCAATTCGTTTCCTAAAACGATCGTTTCTAATAAAACCGGGAGTTTTATTGAGAAACCGGGCTCTGCGAAAGGTCGGGCTTCAAAACCAAAAAGATAAATTTTCCGGACTTCTCGGGCACTTCGTGGCGTATTCCGGAGTTATAATTGATACCGGGGCTTCGAGGGAAGTTGAAATGAAAGAAATATTGAAAAAAGGGCTAAAAATGACAAATTTTCAAAGTATACCCGGAAGGTCTCACACCCTCCTATTTATAGGGGCGAGCCTCCTGATCCAACGGCTGAGAAGCCTCCAGGTGTCGCAGATCCGAAGCTCGCAGGGGATGGATCGCACGAGGGCTGCATGTGCGAAGGGGCTGCTGGCTTCTTGTGATTGGACCGAAGCCTAGGTCTGAAGTAGGGCATCCGTGGCAGCCTTGCGAGGGTTCGGCCATGTGCTAAGAGGATACGTGTCGCATCTCTACTAGACCACTTCGGATAAGCTCCCCGGTTCGGATGACTCAGCAACCTTCTTGGACACGCGTCGGATTGCGAAGCGAGGACACGTGGCCGAAGTCCACGTGTGCGAAAATTCCCGGTTTTGGCATTATTCCTCGATTTTCGCACCAAAACTTCTAAAATCAAAACAAATAATGTGGATCTATTTTTCCAAAAACAAGCTGATGGCTAAATGCAAGAACATAGGTGCTAAATAAGTAAGAAATGATAAGTAAAGGTTCAAAGTGAGATTTATAGAAATGGCTAAATGTGAAAATAGATATGCACCTTCTAAAAAATATATTATAATATTGTCTCAATCAACTTTAATTTTACAAACCCAAATTTCGAATAAAAACAAAGAACGGTTTACAAAATAGAATATTTTAAATTATAACTTAATTTTCTAAGATAAATCCAATCACAATGAGATAAACTTACAGCAAGTCCCTAAGTACTTCAGATTAGTATTTCCATCATTCTCATTTGAATCAGACGTAATACTTTTTCTCGAAGTAACTAATGTATTTTTTTAATGTGTAAACCAAATGAGTAAATTTCTTTACAGACCCTTGTTTATCCGTAGCGTAACTTGTATGCTATTATTAGTCATTTTATTGATATTATCTTTGGATAAATACAAACAAATTTAAAAAATTCATAGCATCAAAACAAAAGTTACTGTGCAAGATTAACCATTTAGATTTTTAATAACTTTGCAGGTCAACTCCATAGGTCAAGCATATCATGTCAGAATTATGGGTTAATTCACTAATTGGTAGTAATGACAATAAGCTGGATCAAAACAATCATGTTATATTCCTTAAGATCAATAAAATTTACAAATTTTATCATAAAGTGAGAACCTTTCATCAAGAAAGTAACATACTGAAAAAATAATTAAACCTTATTCTCTTTAAACTCTAGCATCCCTTGCACCAATGTTATTATGTAGATGTATATAGCTAAAAAAATAATGATTTTTTTATTATATTGCTTAATTTAAAACAAACCTTCTTCTAAGCAGATTGAGTTCCCTTTTTGTTCCGGCTGTAAAACACATAAATAATCAGGCAATTATAAATATATATTTTATTTTCTTATTTTAAAGATTTAAATCTATGAAACATAAAAATAGAAATAGTGTATATAAATTGTACCTTGAAAGCTTGATTATCTCAAGCCTTGATTGAATCAATATCATTCAAACACCAACAAAGTTCAACATGACTACTGTTGATGTCTGCTTCAGCAAATCCTTGGACTCCAATTCTTGAATCAGACTATGATTTCCCAAAAAGTAATCAGATTAGAGAAATATCACAAATGGGTTATAAGTTATCACATAGAAGTCTGGACAACAACTCCAATCCAAGAAATCCTGAAATTAAGAATATGATTTACCACAAGTAAATAAATAATATTAATTATTAGGAATACTTACTTGACCATGATTCTGTGGTTCATATCTTTCCAGACAACATCAGTCTAAACAACATCCACACTTTTGTTTCCTTTTAGAATAAGATTTGTACACATCTACAATGTTCTAAAAATGGTAATGTGAAAACAGAAGAATAATAAGAATCAACTACAACTAAAGCTTGGATTTGCATTTTTAAGAGTGAAGAACAGTTCCTTACAGCTCCAGTTTAGTCTTGGGACATCACCAATACTGAACATCACAACATCACTGAAGCATCAGGGGCAAAATAGTAAAAAACATGGAATCAAATTTAGAGTTGATTCATTTAATTTCCACCGGTTATGGGTATACATATCACCACAACACAATACAAAGTTGGAAATTTGAAATTTCCAACTTCCACCATCACATAAATTACCATCAACATCAAAACAGAGAAAAAATAATTAAAATTAATTGAAAACTCAAACCAAGAAAAATTGATTGATGAAAAAATAGGGCCCTCGAGTATTGTCAGGAATCAGCGACCATGAAAGATGAAAAATGACAGCATTCGAGTTTATTAGCCTTGGTCACTTATTCCCCTGATTTCCACACACACACAGGGATAACTCTTACCATTCCTCTCAATAATTTCTCAGTAGAGAAAACTCCAAAAAGAGAAACAAAAGAAAAGAAGAAGATATTGCAAGATTAAAAACCAAAAATACATAACATCAAACGATTTTAACATACTTTCAAATGGGAAATAAAGATAAACAAAAGAAAAGAAGAGGAATTTTCCAATTTTATAAATAAGGAGATGATGGTGAGCTGAGTTTTGGAGGTGAAGCTAACCTGATATCAAATTCGTTCTCTCTTCGGCTCTTCTAAATATCATTGATTCATGATTTATGTTTCTTTTGGCTTCGACTCTTCAAATATCATCCATTCAGGATTCCTATTAAATTGGAATCAAAACTTGATAATATTTAAAATTAAAAACCCACAAGTGATTTGAATAGACAATAGATTCGGACAATCAAAACCCTAAAAATAATAAAGCCATTCGAAACAAACAAAATGCTTGAATTAAAGAAAACGTATCCATAGGTAGATGATGGTGATAATAACACACACAAACACTTTGGTGAAGGAGATAGATGAACTGAGTATTTACAATGTGGGATTGAAGGATAAAGCAACAAACTGAAAATGAGCAAAAAAAATATTTTAATGATAGCAGCAGCAGAAGGAGAATCGTAAACAAATGCAAGAGCTAATTCATGAAACAAATTAACACCAAATCTTGCTAATTATCACGAGAATCCCGATAATTTTGGAGTTGATTTCTCTACTATAGTTAGGAAAGTAGCCGAATTGAGGAGTATAGAAGAAATGAGCAAGGCGTAAGGCGTATACAATAGGTGAAGGGCATTTGTGGAAACTCACATCTAAAGAATGAGCGGGAAAATTAGATTGGGAGGGGCTTAGAGAATGTCATTTGTGGAAACTCACATCTAAAGAATGAGCGGGAAAATTAGATTGGGTGGGTTTAGAGAATGTCACCTGGCATAAATCTTCTTATTTATTTATTTATTAGGATTAGGATTAGGATTAGGATAGGGGATATATATATATATATATATATATATATATATATATATATATATATATATATCTTCTCTCTACCTAATAAAAACCTCTCTAGGTTTGCCACATGTCCCTCTTATAACCCATAACAATCCATGTGTCATTACCTCCTATATTCACAGAAAAAACTTCCCGCCCAAAACATTATTATCGGACTCTAATCTAACTCTAACTCTAATTTAATCTAAATCTAAATGTAACACTAAATTAACGGAGTGTAATCTAATCAAAATCAAAATCAAATTCAAATTCAATTCAAATAAAATCACTATACTATAAAACGAAAATTTTATTTGTTATCAATCTTTGACCGCCCAATCCACACATTCTGCTACTAATCAGCAAATATGTTTCCTTATTAAACCTGCATTAAAATCCATCATATCACATAAAATCAGCAATGAGTTTTTAATAAGTTTATATTTTTCCAAATATATCTGCATCATAATAGGAATTAAATCAAATCAAATCAAATAAAATATTAACTTCGAATTTGAATGTTTTCTTTCACTTATAAATACGAAACCTTTGAATTCGTTTCCAACATTTTCCTATTCGCATTTTGCTGATTAGCTGAATCATAAAACACTACGATTCTGGTAAGGCATCCCCAAACAACAATGTCATTATTCTTCTCCTTCTGTTTTTTCCTTTCTGCATAAACCATGCAATTCTGTTATTGTTATTGTTATTTTGATTATATATCTATATTCTTCTTCTTCTGTTACTTTGTGTAATATCTTATAGACAAAATCATCATTTTTCTCATATTTAGACACATAATGCATAACTTCATCATATTAATCACCATAAAAAATGGTGACTATAGAAATTAAAAAGGTTTACTATATAAATTAAAAAGGTTTACACATAATGAAATTATATGTTTTAATTTTTGTTAAATACGAATAAGCTTTCTATGCTTTTGTTTCTGTGCAAAACCTAGAAGTGCACCAGAACCTTTTTTTTTTTGGATTTGTTTAGTACATTGCTATAGATTGTAAAAAAGTATGGATATTTCTAATGTTAGACAGCTTTACCCTTTGTATCAATAAGAAAGCTACTTCGAAGTTGTTATGGATATAAATTGAAGAAGTATTTCGAATCTTTTAATAAGAAAAATGTTTACAACATTATTTACCATTATTTTTATATGTTGGACAAATTTACCCTTTATGCCTTATTTGAAAATTATATCTTTTATTTTTTGTTAACTAAGAATAACCTTTATATACTATTGTTTATGTGCAGATAATACGTATAAGTGCACAGAAACCTTTTCTTTTCAGAATTGGTTTACTTTTAAAACTACTTTGGATTGATAAAAAACAATCAAAACAAAAAATAGCCCAAACTGTTACATATATTTTTCATCAAATTTATATAAATTTGTATTTTTTTCAGTTAAATGGGTGATCGCAGTGTCACTTTGATTGATGATGTGGATGCGCTGAGGGACGATTTGACACTAAAAGTTTGTGTCATAAACTTGTGGAACCATATGTCATTCTACAACAAGGATGACATTTGGGCCATTGAATTAATCTTACTTGATGAAAAGGTATCTACACTCTACATATTAATGATTTCTTACACTTAAACACTTAATTACAATTACTTCTTTGTTTATGGTATATAAATTTTTTATAGGGGAGCAAAATCCAAGCTACTGTCTACAAAAAATGTTTGTATCGTTTCAAAAATCTGTTAAAGGATGGGTCATCTTTTTACATCACAAGACCAAGTGTTGCATCACAAAAGCCCGGTAGTTTCAAACTAACTCCTCAAGATCAAAAACTAACATTTGTCCAAGATACTGTTGTTACAGAATGTGCAGAATTTTCTGGATCTAAATTTGGATTTTCATTTGTTGAGTATCAATCTATACTCTCATTTCTACATCCTCAAGATATATCTATTGGTTAGTTAGTATTTATAATTCCCGTTATAAACTAAAAGTTTAATTGGTCTTAATTGTGCTTATCTAATTTATATAATCTCTTCAAATTTTAAACAACTCTTCATTCAATTGTTTTTTTATTTTACAGATGTTATTGGATTGGTAGTTACTGTTAGTGAGATGATGAGAGATAATTCAGATAAGTCTAAACAGAGGCTAACCATTCACATCCAAGATGCAAAGTATGTTTTTTATATCTTTATATTTGTAGTCTATATTATGTTAAAAAAATGACTTTTAATAAACAATTGTTGACTTTTCAGTGCTTTGCAACTCCGTGTAATTTTGTGGGGGTGATTATGCGTACAAGATGCATAATTACATAGATAACAATCCACCAAATCAACATGTTGTTGTTATACTTCAGTTTGCACAGATTACTATTTGGAGAGGTATATTTTTATTTTATCAACACACTTAATCATATTGAATTGTTATACTAATTATTATTATTTTTATTAAAGATCGTCCAAGTGTTAACACCTACTTTACATCTTCAAAGTTGTTCATTAACTCAGAAATTGATGAAATTACTCTCTTCAAAAAAAGGTAACGCATTTCATATAGGTTTTAATTATACAACATTTCATTTCAATAATACTAATAATTTATACTTTATATAATTTACAGTTTAGATGTGGATGATCGTCCTGATTCGTCTTCAAATACAATTTCAGTTATTGAATCTAAACAACTTTCTGAATTTGATGATTTCATAGTTAGAACTAAGCTGAAGACTATTGCTGAGATTTTTGAACCCCTTGAGGTATTTATTCTAATTTTGTAAACTTTTATTTTATTTTATAAAATTATAAAATTATATATATTATAAATTATAAAATTATAAATATAAATACTTTTCTATATACAAATATAATATAACAACTATATCTCTATATGTATCAAAATGAATCTTTAACATGCAAATATTAAATTTGAAATGTACCTGAATAATGCCGCAATGACCTTCGAATAATGAATATGATGTTTCCTCACAAAGGTGAAATCATCATCAATTTAATGTTTGAAAGATACTTTTACCTGATAAGAAAATATAAACAAAATTACTTAAATAAAACTTATAAAATAATAAAATACTATAAATAACAACTTTTTCATGCAGAAAACATATTTCATTATAGTTGGCACTATAAAGGGGATATTGCAAAATGAGAGATGGTTCTATCCCGCATGTACAAACTGCAGTTACTGTGCTCAGGTTAATGATGCAAAAGATGATACTAATGTTCATCAATCAAATGCAAAATCAATTTCTTATGAATGTCATAACAGAAATTGCACAAAAACAACAACTTCTGTTGTACCGAGGTTATTCTTTCTACTATAATCATACAAAAATGTTTTTTACTCCATGTATTTTAATAATATATTTTGTAAACCTATTATAGATTTATGATACCGATACGTGTGAAAGATAATACCGGGACTATCACCTTAACAATGTTTGAAAAAGAAGGAAGATATCTTTTGAAGAGTTCAGCAAATGAGTTGGTTAAAAGAATGACACAGGTCATTTGAATATTTTTAAATGATTATTAGGTTTTGTGTATATGTGAACTTGCACCAAGTTGTATTTATATTATTTTTCGTTGCAGAGTGGAGACGGTACTGAATTTTTTCCGGGGGAGGTTAATGCATTGAAAGGTTTGAAATTGGCATTCAAGATTTCTGTTACAGATTTCAATGTGTCAAAAAAACCAATCAATATGGAATTACCAGAGTCGGTGATAATGTTGATATAATTGAACAACTCGAAAACAAGTTTACTGATTGACAGGTAATTAATTTGTTGATTATTGTTTTTTTTGTTGCTAACTATATGTTCTTATGGGTTTTTTAAAACAATTTTATTGTTATTTTATGTCTTTTGCAGACTGGTATAACACACTCTCTGGATATTGGTTTGGGCAAATTCGAATCTCAAGATAACAGAACTCTAAAGGTTTTATGCATGTTACATTAGATAAATATATTATAAAATAATACTTCGATTTAAATAACAATGTTGTATAATTGTTTATTTATGATGCAATTTCTGGTACCGACGACAACATAACTCCTTCCACTGTTGACAAAAACTCAGCAACAAGCCCAATGAAGTTAAACAACACAACACCCGTTTTAAAACGAAATCTAGAAGAAGTCTTTAATAAAGAATTGAATGAAAACTTATCGTCCTCAAAAACTCTAAAAGTATCTCCAGATGGTCCAAGAAAACAGTTATTGAAGGTGAAGTTGGAAAAAAGTGGCTGACTCGGCTTTTTGTGGTTAATTTGGAAATGAATTCTTTTTTGGAATTTCATGAACAATTTTCAGTTTTTATTTTGCATGGTGGTTTTAAACTATATTGGTTTCATGTTTTAACAATTCTGTTTTTTAAGGTTAAAACTTTGGATTCTATCATTTTATTTTATTTTATTTGTATAGCATGTTATGATTAAATTTTTCCATATTTTTTGTTATACCATCATGGTTTTCCATCTTTATTCGGTTGTTTATTAAATACAGAATCATACATTCTATATGTAATGTATAAACAAAAAACAATGAGTTATAACGAAGCTAAAAATACCAAAAAAAAAAGGTTTTCGATATAACAAGGGTGAAAAAGAGCATGATAAATATGATAAATATCAAAAAATTTACATGTATTATGCCTCTATTTAAAAAAAAACTAAAATTTGTGGAAGCAGCCAATATACTGAATCTAAAAATACCAAAAATTTTAGTAAGCTGATTTTATTCAACTTTTGGGAAGCATAATTAATGATTACGGTGCATAAATAAAAAAGGACATAAATGTTCAAGTCGATATTAACATGTGTAGTAATCAAATGTAGGTTGCTACTACTTGTAATATTAATTTATTATTTTATCTGCATATTTTGTACATTTGATCAGGTTGCTGCTAGGATTTGTACAGAAACATGTTAAATTTTTTAATTTATTTCATTTTATCTCTTATTCAGTCATTGTACTTTGCCCATGATAAAAAATTAAATTTCCACGTGTCATTTTCACCCATTTTCTTAGAAAATTATTCCCTCCCAAATACATAAAAAATCACACTCAAATTCAAATTAAATTTAAATCAAGATAATTCACGATAATATAAAACTAATTTTTATTTTGAAAATCAATCTTAATCCGCCCATACCTTCTTTGACGAATCCACACACTCTCCTACTAATCAGCAAATTTGTTTCCATATTACGCCTGCATTAAAATTCATTTTAAATAAATTAAGCATCATATCGCATAAAATCAGCAAGGGTTTTTGAATCAATTTATTATTTTCCAAATATATCTGCATCATAATAGGAATTAAATAAATTACAAAATTAACTTCGAATGTTTTCTTTTACTTATAAATATAAAACCCCTAAATTCGTTTCCAACATTTGCCTTTACGCATCTGCTTCGTATCAGAACCTTAAAACACTGCAATTCTGGTAAAGCTATTCTTATTCTTATTCTCCTTGTGTTCCTTTCTTTATATGTTATCTTATAGTCAAAATCTTCATTTTTCTCATACTTACACACAGAAGGATGATTTGGATCATATAAATTACCATAAAAAAACACGAAACTATAGATGTTTATCTGTTATGTTTAGAATCTCGTAGTGGAACCAAAAATCATTTCATTTTTCTCATGCTTAAACACATAACTATAAAATAATAACCGTGACAATATATTTTTTTATTTTTTTGCAGATCAATGGTTGCATCAAATGTTACTTTAATTGTTGATTTAGATGTTCTAAGGGATGATTTAACATTCAAACTTCGTGTTATAAACTTATGGAACCAGAAATCATTCTATAACAAAGATGAGCTTTACTTAATTGAATTGATCTTAATAGATGAACATGTATACTTATAAGTTATTAAGAATGATTCTTTATAATATAGCTTACAATGACCATTTTACTTATTAAAGACAATTTATATCATACTTCTTTTAGGGAAACAAAATCCAAGCAAATGTCTCAAGGAAAAACATCTACAGATTCATAGATATTCTAAAAGATGGTCATGCATTTTACATAAAATGTCCAATCTTTGCATCAGAAAGGATGGGTGGTTTGAGGTTAACTCGTCATCATTATAAACTTACTTTTGTCCATAACACTGTTGTTACTGAGTGTCATGACTTTTATGGGCCTACGTTTTGTTTTGAGTTTGTTGATTATCAAAGTCTTATCTCATTGGTCCATCCTCCAAACATATCAATTGGTTAGTTCATTTGAATATAGTTTAATTATCAAGAAATCTTATGTTTTAATAAAATATTATGTATTCACATTCACAACAATTGATATGTTTGATATTTGTTATTTTTCATAGATGTTATTGGATTAGTGGTTGGAATTGGTGACATGTGGCGAGATAATGCAGACGTGAACAAACACAGACTCATCATCCAAATTCAAGATGCAAAGTTTGTTTAGACATATATTTATTTTGATCACTTAAAATATACAAGAATTTATCTTTTTTACTTTAAAATTTTATTTTTCAGTGGTTTGCAACTATCTGTCGCTTTGTTGGGTCATTATGCTTACACAATGCAAAACTTTATCGATAACAACGTACACAATCTTCGTATGATTGTTATCCTTCAATTTGCAATGCTTAAAGTTTGGAGAGGTAAATTTATTTTTTTATTAACCTTTATTTTATAATAATAAAAATAACACCTATATTATTTATTTTTTAGGTCGTCCCACAGTTAACACGTACTGTTCCGTGACAAAGCTTTTCATTGACACTGACATTGATGAAATCAATGTTTTCAAGAAGAGGTAATTTATGTTTTATCATTTTATTTCTACAGTTACCCTTGATGTCACTCATATTATTTAACTCTCTTCCTAATAACAGTTTAGATGGAGATGATCCCCCTGATTTGTCATCGAATACACATATAATTATTCCATCTAATCAAGTTTGTCAGCATGATGATTTCAAACTTAAGTTTCAGTGCAAGAGTAATGCTGATGTTTGTCAACACGGTAAAGAGATTATGAAGGTGAAATTGGAAAACATTGGCTGACTTTTGATTTTAAGATCAAGTTTGAAAAAATATGTTTGTTTACATTAATAAACTTCAGTTTTATTTTACATTCTTGTAGTTTTATATTCTCTTTGGAATTTTGAAACATTTATTTAGCACCATTTTTGTTTTAGTGGGTTTCTTAAATAATTTATGCTTTATACAAAAACTATATGAAAATTTCGATTTTCATGAACAGACACACAAATAACAAATAGAAGAACATATTGAACCACTAATAAAGAATCACATACAAATGTAAAAGTACAATGTTTTTATAGACGAATTTAAAAATATAGATTTTTCAGGTCTATTTTGGGGGTAAAATGGTCATTTAAATAAATTAAATTTTTTTTTCTATTTTAAGTTGTCACAGTTGAATTATTAGAATGTTAACCGAAAGAATTTATACAGATTAGATTGGATGACGAAAATGAAGGAACTTATGGGAAAAGAAACATATGTGTAATTGACGAATTATGTTTCTGGTTTAATGAGATATTAATTGAAATTGAATTTTTTTTCCATATCATGCCCCTGATGTACTGTAGTGTGAGTTTAAATGACCAAAAGGGCATTTTTAATATTTCATTTCGCAATATTCTTGTCGAGGGAAAATGCTATGAAGTAGTTGCGTAAATAAATTCACAAATAAATGATATTTTTCTTATTATACATATTCTACATCAGTTTCCTGACCTTTTAACAATTTTGTGTTACATAAATTACAGAATAACCCTATAATTGACAGAATGTTCAGTTACCATCTTATTATATGGGTTACATAATTATTTTCATATATGTTGTAACAAAACAAAGCATTGTTAATTTTGGGTTACAAATTAGTTTTAAAGAATCGATTACCCAAAGATGTTATTGTTCTATTTGAGTTTTTAGCTGTTAAAAATAATGTCATTCTTTTTGTCCATATAACAAAAGTGCAGATTGTTGGTCTTATATTCTAATTAAATATCAAAAAGATCCAGAAATATTAATAATTTGACAAAATAATAGCTATAACCGGATATATATAATAATGGTTAAATTTTTTTAATTAACAATCAATCATGATTTACTTTGCCAACTTTAACTATGTCATTGAATCAAATATGTAAAAACGAAGATATTAGTTTGAACAATACTTTTTGTAATTTGATTCTGCAAAATATTATAGGCAAGCATATTCATCTGATGCCATTCATAGATGTCGAATTAGTATTTCAATAGGACCTCAATTTGTATAAAAAAATTAAATATCTAAACACTAATATGATTTTTTTGTAAATGCTAATTCAGTAATCAAATATTCAAATACATTAACATTAATATGAGTTTGTCTTGCGTTTTTCATATATTTAACCCTAATATTTGGCAAATCTTTTAAAAAATTGCAATCTAATTTCAGAAGGTATATAAAAATATATTAATAACTTATTTACTCATATTAATCGGAATAACATTTGAACAGATTTAACACTAACATCTACCAAATTCGAATTTCAAATTTTCAAACTATTACGCAGATAGTATGAAAATCATAATTTCATTCAAATTGAAAGTTACCTGATTGTCTCTCCAGTCTTGAAGTATTTCGAATTTTTCTTCATACCACTTCCGTTTTCGATCGGTTCTTCAAAAGACATCATTTCTGTACAAAATAATCAGGTATAATTTCTTCCAACTAATCTATGTTTTGTACGTATATTTAGATAATTTTTTACCTTCAATCATCACATCTTCAAACCCTAATCATTCGTACCTTCATTCTGTGACTTCTACATCGTATATTATCGATAAAAACAGACCACTCGGTTCAAATCAGATTCGTTGCTTGTATATTACTTTCTGCCTTCATCGATACCAAGGGACAAACTTCTATAGATTTCTGAAATGAATACCTTGGAGTTGTTAATCTTGATTGTTGAGATATCGATTTTGCTATAACACTGTTCTAGGTCTTCATTTCTATTACGACAAAGGGGGGAAATGGGGTTATTATGATTGCTTTTCGTGTAGGTGGGTTTGTTGTTAAACAATAAATAGTAATTACTATTTTTATTTTAAATAAAAACAATAAAAATAAATAACTTTTATTTTTCTAAATTTTCTATCAATAATATTTAAATAATTTAAATTGGTGTGTATATATATATATATATATATATATATATATATATACCCAATTAATATTAAAAGAACTATAATTTAAATAATAACCTCAAAATTTATATTTATATGTTATATTTATTAAATTATGATTTAAATTGACATAAACTATTTAAATTGCCATTTTATCTATTATGCTCAACAATTTATTAAGAAAAATTTATTTATATATGATTATGTAATTTTATGATTTTGAAATATCATTTATTTTCGTATTTGATTAGTATTCAATTCGTCAAATTAAGTTTATACAAATTACATAAGCTATCAATCGTATGTAACATTTACTATCAAATTGTTAATTTTCTTTTTCAATGTACTTTTTTATTGTTATTATGTATCGAACAAGAATATGGATGCAACGGACGCTAGAGAAAGAAGAAAAAACAGAAAGTTATATTTGGATAACAAAAAATCCAAAAAACATCGCACTACATCATCGTCTCATCATACATCATCGTCTCATCATACACCTACTGCACATGCTATTAATTTTAGCCAATACGGTAACCTTCTTTCTTTATTTTGCATTTATAATATGTTTTATTTATTTATTTTAGTATTAAATATATTATTTTTTTAAAAAAAAATAATAATAAAAATAATAAAAATATATTTGCACTTAATATAAAATATTGACTTTAAGTTGTTTTCTACTATTTTACAGGTTCAAATAACGTTACAGAATCTACAAACGCCAAAGAGAGGAGAAAAATTAGAAAATTATATTTGGATAATAGAAAATCGAAAGTGTTACTAAGCACATCAACATGTCAAAATTCCTCTATTACACATGCTTCTTACATGTCGAATAATGGTAATTATATTCGTTTATTTTACAATTGATATGCAAATATAAAAATTATATAAAATTTGCAACACTCTTTAATTTATAGTATTTATAAAAATTAATATTTTTTTATTAGTACTAACCATTTTTTCTAATTATATAACAGATGTCTTCAGTCGTCGTCTTAGATTAATATCTACAGATAACTATACAAACGTTACCTTAGACAAGGAAAATATAAACACAACCAAATCATACGTACATCAACATACAAATATGTATCCTCCTTCAAATGGTACGTACTTCTATATACACGAATTTAAGAATATATGCTTCATATTTATATAACTCATAACAATTTCTAACTTTCTAATTTGTATTTTAATCTTACCAGGCAACTATATTTTCAATAATAATGTTCAAACATCCCATACGACTGATAAACATAATTCAATGTTTTGCATTGGCACGACATCCACCAATCGTTCGACAACAATTCATAATTCTCCATCAACAAATTTAAATGTTAGAACTCCCTTTTCTAACATTTCAAACGGTACGCATTTAGAAATATACGAATTTAGAAATGTAAACTTTACTTTTATATAAATCATAACTGTTGGTAACGTTGTAATTGGTATCTTTATTTTATCAGGCAATTATATATACAATAATAACATTCAAACACCAATATCTATTAACAAACATAATTCAATGTTTGTGAATGCCACGTATTTTTCGACAATGATCCAGAATTCTTCATCAATCAAGTTACCAAGAAGAAAGCATCAATTAAAAAGGAAGACTCCGCATATATCCTCTATACCTGTGTTTGACTTGACATTAGATGAAGAAAGTAATGTTGATCATATTGTCGAAGATAAATTCCGCGGTATATCAAAAGGTGATCATAATTCTAATAGTTTTAATATTATTTAAATTTATTAAATAATTTATTTTTTATAATCTTTATATTTTTTTTATATTTTTTTCAATCAACAGATTACTTGGATCATGGAGACGAAATTGTTATATGTCAGATTTGTCATGCAAAATTATGGGTAGATGAATCACTTAGAGGGCAAAAAAAGGCAATACGTCTTATTCCCTATGTTGTGGTTATGGCAAAGTTGAGCTACCACCCTTAAAAGAAGCACCCTCATCTTACAAAAATCTTTACCGTTCCGTAGATTCTAAAAGCAAACACTTCATGAAGAACATTCGACGTTACAATTCAATGTTTTCATTTACATCCATGGGAGGCAAAGTCGATTCATCCATCAACAGAGGCAACGCACCATACATATTCAGACTTAGCGGTCAAAATTATCATAGTATGGGAAGTCTTTTACCTACTGGTGGATCAAAACCAAAATTCTGTCAGTTATACATATATGATACGGAGAACGAGATTTCAAATAGATCGACAAGTATTGGGTATATTTTTACAATAACTTTAATAAACCGTTTTAATTCATTATTTTCTTTACTAACATTAAATATATTTTTTTTAATATTTTTAGTGGACCAACGAGCGCTTCTACATCAACTTCAAGATCATATGATCTCCAGATTATAGAATTTTTGAAGGTTATGTTAGATTCAAACAATGCGTTGGTCAAGTCTTATAGGATGGTAAGAGTCAGTCTTCATGAAAATCTGGGTGCTAACTTGAAGTTAAGATTAATCGGAAAAAGAGAACAAGATGGAAGGACTTATAACTTACAAACTTCTTCTGAGGTAGCTGCTTTAATTGTCGGTGACATTTGTGATTCAATTGAAAAAAGAGACATCATTGTTGAAACCTCATCAGGATTACTAAAGCGTATCAGTGGATTACATCCTTCTTACCTTCTCTTCAGTATCCATTACTTTTTCCATATGGCGATGATGGTTACAGAGTTGACATCCTTCATAGAGGTATTACATCTTCAAGTAACAGCAAGCGCCCAACCTGTACAATGAGAGAATTTTTCGCTTACCGAATTCAAGATAGAGATCAATCGTTCTCACTACTTCTTAATGCAAAAAGGTTGTTCCAACAATTTTTGGTTGATGGTTATACAATGATTGAAAGCGAGCGATTATTTTTCATACGTAAGCAACAAAAAATTCTTAGATGTGAGTCTTATGAGAATCTGCGTAATCACCAAGCACGTGGTAGTACAGATATTTCGAACGTTGGTTAACGTGTGATTTTACCTTCTTCATTTACCGGTGGTGCACGTTATATGATGCAAAACTATTTGGATGCCATGTCGCTATGTAAATGGTTTGGATATCCAGATTTTTTCATAACCTTTACGTGTAATCCAAAATGGCCAGAAGTTCAAAGGTTTCTTAAGGACACTCCACTTCATCTTGAAGATAGACCGGATATATTATGTAGGTTATTTAAGATTAAGTTGGATGCATTTATTAAAGATTTAAGGGAAAATAAAATTTTTGGCAAGGTTCAAGCAGGTATTTGAAATTATACTTATATATATATATATATATATATATATATATATATATATATATATATATTCTATATCTTCTTTAGATTCTAACTTCTATCCTATTTGTATATTTTTTATATGCAGTGGTTTACACAATTGAATTTCAAAAAAGAGGTCTGCCTCATAGTCATATATGTCTGTTTATGCATTCTGAATGCAAGCTTCCTACAGTTGAATATATCGATCCAATTATTTCTGCTGAGATTCCAAATATTGATGAAGATCCAGAATTGTATTCACTTGTGAAGGAGTTCATGATTCACGGTCCATGTGGAGCTGAAAATTTCAATTGCCCATGCATGGTGGACAGAAAGTGTTCTAAAAACTTTCCAAAGCAATTCTGTAATCATACTTCAGTTGATTCAGATGGTTTTCCTTTATATAGGAGAAGAAATGATGGAAATTTTGTTGAAAAATCTGGTGTTCAGTTAGATAACAGAAATGTTGTTCCATACAACAAATATCTGTTAAAAAGATATCAGGCACACATTAATGTTGAATGGTGCAATCAAGGATCTTCTATAAAATATTTATTTAAATATATAAACAAGGGTCCTGATAGAGTGACTGTTGCTATGGTGCAAAGCAATAATGATACTGAGAACAATGATGCAGTGGATGAAATCAAAGAATACTATGATTGTAGATATATATCTGCATGTGAAGCATCATGGAAAATTTTTAAATATGATGTTCATTATAGGCATCCTGCTGTGATTAGACTACCTTTTCATTTTCCTGGTCAACAACAAGTTGTATATGAGGCAGACGATGATATTGAAGATGTTCTTGACCGGCCTTTAGTTGCTTCTTCAATGTTCATATCTTGGATGAAGTGTAATGAGATCAATAAAGAAGCACGAAAACTTACATATGTTGAATTTCCCACCAAGTTTGTTTGGAAACCTAAACTTCAAACTTGGAAGCCAAGGGAAGTTGGATTTTCTATTGGTAGAATTCACTCCGTTTCACCTAAGCTTGGCGAAACATATTTTTTAAGAATTCTTTTAAATAAAGTGAAAGGTCCAAAATCCTTCGAAGAAATTCGCACGGTCAATGGTGAAATTTGTTCTTCTTTTAAAGATGCATGCTATAATCTGGGCCTTTTGGATGATGACAAAGAATACATCGAAGCAATTAAGGAAGCAAGTCTTTATGGATCTGGTTTTTATCTGCGTTTCTTATTTGCTACGATGTTATTGTCCAGCAGTTTGTGTAAACCAGAGATTGTGTGGGAAAACACATGGGAATACCTGTCAGATGGAATTCTTTATACTCAACAAAAGAGATTAAAGTCTCCAGGTATTACATGTTTATTACATTATTATTAAAACTATATCATATAAATTTCCAATATGCACTCAATTACATTTTACGTCCCACTTAATCTCTTTTTTAATATGTTGTAACTAATATAGTATTGTTCGTACAGGTTTATCACTAAACGAAGATCAAATTAAAAACTTGACTTTGTTTGAGATAGAACAAATTTTACTCCGAAACAATTCCAGTCTCAAGAACTATAGAAGGATGCCTTACCCAGATGCTGATTTGGTTTCATCTTCAAACAATCGTTTGATAGTCGAGGAGCTAGATTATGACATACCAAATTTGAAGAATGAGTTTGATCGGCTCTTTGTTTCATTAACCGACGAGCAACGCAACATTTTTCTTGACATAATGGCTAAGGTTAAAAATAATAAGGGAGGTGTATTCTTTATTTATGGTTATGGTGGAACGGGTAAGACATTTCTCTGGAAGACAATTTCTGCAGCAATTAGATGCCAAGGAGAGATTGTTTTAAACGTTGCTTCAAGTGGGATCGCTTCATTATTATTGACTGGAGGCAGGACAGCACACTCTCGATTTATAATTCCCATAAATCTTACTGAGGATTCTTTTTGTAGAATAAATCCAAAGAGTGATCTTGCGAGTTTAGTAAGAAAAGCCTCATTGATCATTTGGGATGAAGCACCCATGGTACACAAGCATGCATTTGAAGCTTTAGATCGAACTTTGAAGGATATATTACGATTTGTCGATCCTACAAACTTAAATATTCCATTCGGAGGGAAAGTGGTTGTTTTTGGAGGTGATTTCAGACAAATTCTACCTGTTGTTCCGGGTGGCAGTAGACAAAACATTGTCAACACTTCTTTAAGTTCTTCGTTTTTATGGCAACAATGCAAAGTCCATAAATTAACAAAAAAAACATGAGGTTAACTGTTGGAAGCGATTCATCTGCTGTTGATCGAATAAGGGGTTTTTCAAACTGGCTTTTGGACATAGGAGAATGTAATGTTGGTGGTCCGAATGATGGTGAAGCAATTGTTGATATTCCAGAAGATATTCTCATTAATGATCCATGTGATCCTATAGGTTCATTAATCAATTTTGTATATCCTTCGATTCTTGAAAACTTCAACATTGCGGGTTATTTTCAAGAAAGAGCAATACTTGCTCCCAAGAATGAAGTTGTTGAAGAAATAAATGATCGGTTGCTAAAATTGATTCCAGGAGAGCAAAAAGAATATTTAAGTTCAGATAGACTCTGCCAGTCTGAGTTTGTTCATGATTAGTTTGATGAAAATTTATACTCACATGATGTTTTAAATGGTCTTAAAGTCTCAGGTATGCCCAACCATAATCTCATTTTAAAAGTCGGTGTTCCAGTTATGTTATTGAGAAACATTGATCAGAAAAATGGCTTATGTAATGGCACTAGACTACAAGTCAAATCTTTGGGCAAACGTGTTATTGAGGCAGTTATCATATCTGGAAGTAATATTGGAAACCGGACTTTTATTCCAAGAATGTCTCTAACTCCTACTGAAAACAAGATCCCGTTCAAATTTCAAAGAAGACAGTTTCCATTAGCTGTATGTTTTGCAATGACAATTAATAGAGCCAATGACAGTCTTTATCGAAGGTTGGTTTGTTTCTCAAGGATCCTGTTTTTACACATGGCCAATTGTACGTTGCTTTATCCAGAGTTCAAAGTAGAGAGGGATTAAAGTTGTTAATTTTAGATAAGGATGGTAGACTATCAAATAAAACATCCAACGTTGTGTATAAAGAAGTTTTTAGAAATTTATAAAAATTTCGTACAATTTTATTATTTATATCAATTTATGTTTTTTTTATTTAAATTTTGATTCAATTATACAAAAATGATATTTTCCTAACATATCTACAAATGCAAATTGCCGAACGGATATGAAAACCACTATTCTTTTGTAATTTTAACGAATCATCATATAATTATGACACGACTGATAAAACATCTATATTTATTACTTATTAAAAATTTTATTCTTATTCTTCAATTATTAAGTATTACTATAAATAATATTATTTTTAATTTTATCATCCGTGGTGTCCACGGGTTATAACCTAGTGTGTATATATATATATATATATATATATATATATATATATATATATATATATATATATATATATATAAACCCATTGTTTTACCTCGTTAAACAACGCATTTACCTAATGTTTTATATCAATAACTGATAACCGATTTCAAGTTAATACACCAAAAGATGGTGTGTTTCCATCGATTAGAATCTATATACTTCACATATTCCGACGATTACTCCATTTAATCTAGATTAGAAACTTGAGTAACCAGTTGCAAAGTAACAATAAACATAATTAACTTAAAATCTTGAATAAAATGTATTTTAGTAAGGGTAATTAAAAATACGCTTGGAAATTACCGAACTTACCATTGAAAAGATACAAATACTAAAAAGGAATTCATGTCAATTTTCTTAAGTATATGATTAAATGTCGTGTATGCAAACCTAAAAGATGCACCAACAAATTTTTTATTGTGAAGTTGTCGGTTTGCGACCATTTTTCCTTTGATTTATCTTGCGTATTTTCATTTTCAACACCTAAACAAGGGACCATGCAAGCTATCAACAAGATATTGGTAAGCACACAAAACATACTAAAAAATATCATTTTGATATCCTTTGGGCAGTATTGTGCCCATACTATAGAAATCTTATTAACAAGTTAATAAGAACTCATACTTTAATATTTTACACAAATGAGCAAACAGTAGGGCTTTGAATTTAATTGTATTTTTAAGAAGACTTATGTTTCTTGTCCTTATGCAAATAAATGATGTATATATGTTAATAATGCGGTGCGGTGCGGTTTGAACCGTGATTTCGCAACTGTAAACCGCACCACATAGTGCGGTTTACAAAAACTTCAAACTGCAAACCATACTGCGAACATTGAAAACCTCATTATGCGGAGCGGTGTTGTGTGGTGCGGGCGGTTTGTGCGGTTTATTGCACACCCTTAATTTGAATTTAGATTTCTCATACACAAACGAGGGTATGTGTGTATATTAATAATAATATTCATATTAGTAATTTGTGGAAGGTGATTGAATATGTCACTGATGTGCAAAATGCAAATGATCTAAGTACGACTTTTTGAAGACAATTATAAGTACAAACTACAAAGTGATACAAAGTAACAATTTTAACTGATTTTTAATTTAAGGAAACTATCAATAAATATAATATTTAAATATAAATAATCGAAAAACCATTATTTAATTTTTATTTTGGTTTAATGAAATGTATTATTATTATCAATGAATAACAAAACAATGACAATAACAATGACAGATCATTAATGACAATTTTTTTAACATACATGACAAATGACAAATGAATAACTTTGCTTCTAATAATGTTATGATAGACTTACGATTCATGTAATTATGTAAGATTGTCTTTTATATTATCGTTTTTTTATTGTTTTTACGACAATTATCGAATTCTTATACTGTTGCATTGGTTTATACTCTTCCTCTGTCGCGTGAATTAGCCTCGAGAAATCACACGTTAAATGCGAAATCGCATGTAACCCAACTCCAACTGAAATCGTCACCCCAATTACCTACATCATTATCGATTTTAGTATTTATAAAACCATATGTTTAGTAAAAAGTAAAAACCATTTATAAAATATATATTATTATACTCAGTTTGTGGAAATTGAGATTATCATCGAATGGAACAACAATACCCAACCGAGTCTTGTTCCTAAGCCAAGTAATCGTGTTTCGACAAACAGGTAACAAAATAATCGTCATGTTTAATTTTAAGGTCTCGGCTGATCCTTTAGCAATACAGACACAAGCACCGAGCACTTTATAGACTGCTCGGTTCTTGTACTGAATATACTTCCATATAAACAAAGTAACCATAACTACTGTCCAAAGTACAATCACCCAACATCTCTGCCAATTATCCAGTAAAAAGAACCTGAAATCTCCATACCATCTCCTAATGGGATTACCACTTCGCGTGGTTTTCAGCTTTTGGTTCAACATTTCGCTCAGGTTTCGATTTTCTCCTATCATGTTGTGTGTTTGTGCTTGTAACAATAGCATCTCCAAATTCTCAATCTGTTTAACCTCTTTTCCATTAATCATCATATATATAACCAATTAATTAACTATCTAATGTATGTATATAATATAATCTTACCATGATGTAACCGAGGTTTTCCGGGTCTAACTCTTCCATGATCATAGCGGCGTATTCATCTGCTTGTTTTTTAATATTTGATAACCTGTTAGCTGAAGCACTAAGGCTGATAATCTGCATCATGGGTATAGAATATTAGAATATAGAATATTAATAATCATGCATTTGGAATTTTGGACAAAATATTCTAATCTACCACCCTTAAACTTCTTTTATTTATTGTTCTTGTTGATGAGTGCAATTTTTGACAAAATTAAAAATAGATATACGTATTCCGTAATGTACCTTTCTGACTTCGTCTTCTATGATCCTACCATCTCCATCTCTATCAACCCTGCATTTTTATATATATGTCTACGTATAATTCCCACCTAACAAAAATCTCCATTCCTAATAATTGCCTCTCCTAAATGCCACGTGTCCCTTTTCTACACTTCCTTCATTCCACGTGTCATATGTTAAGCTATCCTATGAATTGTTTTCCCGCCCACTCCTTTGAAGAATCGACATCAGCAATCATGATCATCTCCTATTAATTAGGAATTCAGTTACCATATTCTTCCTGATTTTTTTTGGAATGCTTATCAATCGCTACAGCAAGAAATCAGGAAATCTTCTCCAAATTTAACTTGGATCTACGTTTGTATCTCAACTAAAGCTATTATTTTACGCTTGTAATTTCCAACGCTTCTCTTTCCCATCATCTACAACTCACCAAATCCACTCGAATTAATGGTCCCCGTTACTTCATTGAGGTTACTACTCGACCTCACACTCAAACCTTAATGCCCTTCTCTTATTTCTTATTATGCATGCTAAAATTCAGTCATGGGTTTTTTCTTTTTTTTCTTTTCCAAATACATGTTTCAGATTCCTAGCGGTGAAGTTTATTTCAATTTCATACTTAAAAATCAGATATATGAAGGGTATGTAGATCAAAAGGAGTCTTGTGATGGAAAGAGTACATCTTTATATGCTTATCCATATGTTTTTTGGTCTCTTGAATCAGTAACTCTTTTTGCACACCACCTGTTTGATAAAATGACTGAACCAGATTTTATAATCAGAAAACCATGTAAATCAGGCGGTGAGATTAATTTGTGATCTTGGTTGAGTAGAGTTCTTTTTTTGAGTAGGTTTTAATGTTTTTAACTTTAAATTTTGAAGGCTTTAAAATGTAATTATCATTTGTATTTCAATTTTTCGATTGTAGACTATGGTGTCATGTTTACGTGCCTTAAAAGATGTTGATTATGAATAACTTTCTATGGATGCAGAATAATGATGTGTTTTGTGGATTTGGTAAGATAAAGCTGGTCTTTTTCAGGCATTTGGTGGACATTGAACTCTGACTATATGTAAGGACGTGTTTCATCCTTTTTCAATTGTGAAACTAAGTAAGCTAATAAAAACATGATGATTTGGTGTATTTATGATTTAATATTGTTTTGCATCTATTTTAAAACTAATACAAAGCCTTAACAGGAAAACATGGAAATTTATCCATAAAATCTCTCACTAGGCGAGAATTCTAATTTAGTTATTTCCTTTTTTCATTTTCTTTTTTTATGGGTCTTATATGGTGCGCATTTTTTATTTGTATTGGGAGATGATGTTTCTCAAACAAAAAACAAGTTTTCTATGCTTCTATGACAGAGTATCAGTTGATGATAGCTAATGTTTATGTTGTAGTTATGTTCACATTTGTTTTCTATGTTTTATAACTTTGATCATTTTTTTATTAATATGATCTGTTATGGCATATTCACATATTGTTACTTACATTTGTTCACTTTTTTTCGTTTCCTATTGCAGGCAAGAATTTTGACACTAAATGCAACTTATTATTATTTTAATTATGAAGGGTATTTTGTTATATCTATCAAGTTTTGTTTTCATTAATCTTTGCATTTGCTGTTGAGTGTCTTGAGTGAGTTGTATTACACATGAATCACTTCCAACCCCATTATCGCCCTACAGTTTACAAAATAAAATATGTTGCAACTAAATTGATGCTTTAAAGTTGGTTTAAGTAGAAACATTTAACCATTGACCAAAACAAACCCCTTAAGATTTTAAGCCTTCCATTCCATAGACTTTTGGCTAAAAAAATTTCATCTTGCACTTTTGATAAACATACCAATATACATCAATTATTGTATATAATATATATATATATATATATATATATATATATATATATATATATATATATATTTGTAATTGTATGATTAAATAATTTGATTTTCTTATTATATAAACTTTTTATTTGTCACCCCGTGTAACACATGGGTTATAACCTACTATATATATATATATATATATATATATATATATATATATATATATATATATATATATATATATATATATGTATAAACCCATTGTTTTACCTCGTTAAACAAGACATTTACCTAATGTTTTATATCAATAACTGATAACCGATTTCAAGTTAATACACCAAAAGATGGTGCGTTTCCATCAATTAGAATCTATATACTTCACATATTCCGACGATTACTCCATTTAATCTAGATTAGAAACTTGAGTAACCAGTCGCAAAGTAACAATAAACATAATTAACTTAAAATCTTGAATAAAATGTATTTTAGTAAGGGTAATTAAAAATACGCTTGGAAATTACCGAACTTACCATTGAAAAGATACAAATACTAAAAAGGAATTCATGTCAATTTTCTTAAGTATATGATTAAATGTCGTGTATGCAAACCTAAAAGATGCACCAACAAATTTTTTATTGTGAAGTTGTCGGTTTGCGACCATTTTTCCTTTGATTTATCTTGTGTATTTTCATTTTCAACACCTAAACAAGGGACCATGCAAACTATCAACAAGATATTGGTAAGCACACAAAACATACTAAAAAACATCATTTTGATATCCTTTGGGCAGTATTGTGCCCATACTATAGAAATCTTATTAACAAGTGAATAAGAACTCATACTTTAATATTTTACACAAATGAGCAAACAGTAGGGCTTTGAATTTAATTGTATTTTTAAGAAGACCTATGTTTCTTGTCCTTATGCAAATAAATGATGTATATATGTTAATAATGCGGTGCGGTGCGGTTTGAACCGTGATTTCGCAACTGTAAACCGCACCACATAGTGCGGTTTACAAAAACTTCAAACTGCAAACCACACTGCGAACATTGAAAACCTCATTATGCGGAGCGGTGTTGTGTGGTGCGGACGGTTTGTGCGGTTTATTATACACCCCTAATTTGAATTTAGATTTCTCATACACAAACGAGGGTATGTGTGTATATTAATAATAATATTCATATTAGTAATTTGTGGAAGGTGATTGAATATGTCACTGATGTGCAAAATGCAAATGCTCTAAGTACGACTTTTTGAAGACAATTATAAGTACAAACTACAAAGTGATACAAAGTAGCAATTTTAACTGATTTTTAATTTAAGGAAACTATCAATAAATATAATATTTAAATATAAATAATCGAAAAACCATTATTTAATTTTTATTTTGGTTTAATGAAATGTATTATTATTATCAATGAATAACAAAACAATGACAATAACAATGACAGATCATTAATGACAATTTTTTTAACATACATGACAAATGACAAATGAATAACTTTGCTTCTAATAATGTTATGATAGACTTACGATTCATGTAATTATATAAGATTGTCTTTTATATTATCGTTTTTTTTATTGTTTTTACGACAATTATCGAATTCTTATAGTATTAATTATTTTTGCTTATATAAAAGGTTTATATTAAAAAACTATATTTATAGACTTATTTTTATTTTTCCCATAGAGTATTCAAATCAACAAATCCACATTACTTTTTGGGTTACATTCATTGAAGTTATATTGAATATGTTATTATTGTATCCATTTAATATTAATGTCAACATGTCTTGATTTTTGAAAATATATTATGTCGCTTTTAAGTTTTAACACTTCATTAGAAGATATACGAAATCTTTGGATGCGCATTTTTAACCACTTATTTAATAACTTAGAGGTGGAATAATTTTTACACCGGTCACAACAAAAAGCATTCAATAGTATTAACAAATGGGCTTTCAGTGTTACGTTCATTGGGCTCTATTCTTAAAAAGAACCCATTTTAACTTTTTTTTTTTAGAAATCGTGAAAAAACAACATATTCACATTTTTTTAAAGTTTATCAATCAATGCAATAGTATTTGTAATTTAGCATATAGTATGTTATTATTATTATTTTTTAGTATGTTACATACACATCATGTAAATGGTCATTTGTTGTTGTATACATAATGGTGCCTAGAATATCATAATCGAAATAATATCTTCAATCAATTATTTAAATCGAATATCAAAAAAATAAAGTTGTCCAAAATAAATAAATAAAAAAAAACAGAAAAACATGTTTTGAGGCCCTAAATGATCTTAAATGACAAAAAAGCACCACACATCATGGCAAAGGGATAGGTTTTTTTTAATCAACTAATGTAAATAATTACAATCAACTCTATTGTAACTATTAATTTTGTCACAAATGTTTAATTAGGATCATGAATTGTAGCCATTTGTTTTTACAATGTTTAAATTTTCTTGAAAATTTTCAAACTTAAGGACCAAATTAGAAATTAAGACAAAAAATAGTTGTTGCTTTTTACATTTTTGGATACCAACAAAGTGAAAGTGGTTTAATTATTGCTCAACTTGGATGATGAAAAGCATGGTGCCAAGAATCATAGTTTACATGGAATTGCTAATGCTGTCAATATAGAAGTTATACACCTTTTTTTAATGGACATTTCTTTCTAGAATTGGTGTTGTAGGCCATTGGCAAAAAGTTTTATGACAATGCTATGTTGTTTGATGATGAAAGGTATTGTTTCTTGTTCAATACCATTATGATTGTGACTTTTGACTTTTCATTCCATGTATCAAAATGTGGTAGATAGTCTTTAACTCTCTAAGTATAAGTTCTGGAGCAACATTCAAACTGTAAAAAACTAAGATGAAAAAGGATTTTTCATTGACATTTATTGAACTGGAGAGTGACAATGAACTAAATTGTCTTTTTAAGGCCTTTTCATCTAGGACAGAACATGGCGAATTTTATTTGGCATATTGGACTTTGACTGAAATGAATGTCGGTAGGATTAAAATGACAATTTTAGTCCCTCCCAATAAATAAAACAATGTGGAGTACTTGAATGAGTATTTGCTCGCATACATGAATACTTTTACATCTTTATCATAAAAAAGAATGCTTTTTTTCCTAGTCCCATTGCCCAATATCTTGAACAAACGCATTCTTAGTATATTTAGGAAAAAAAATGATTTTGTATGAGCAAAATATCACCTTTTTAATGGTTAGAATGTTGTGGTTGTTGTGGCCAACCATTGTGCTTATGCACGCAATAACATGGTGGATGTATGGGTGGGTGAGGTCCAATCCAAAACAATAATTTATGCCCTCTTGCCAATTCAATATGTGTGGACTTGATTTTGGTTTCTTCAACTAGGAAGGACTTGGTAAATTTTACATTGAATACTGTATACTGATTTTTAAAACGATACATATGATAATTGTAATTAATTTACAAAGAAAAAACACATTAATTCTGATCGTATATTATATATATATATATATATATATATATATATATATATATATATATATATATATATATATATATATATATAAATCCCGTGGATGTATGAACAGTAATGTTTTCAACTTCTCATTTTTGCCACATGATTTTTAAACTGGTCCTTTGTTTCATTTGTTTTTTAATTTTGCCACATAAGTTTAATAATAGATTGTCAAATTTCACAGTAATGTTTTCAACTTCTCATTTTTGCCACATGTTTTTTAAATTGGTCCCTTTGTTTCATTTGTTTTTTAATTTTGCCACATAAGTTTAATAATAGATTGTCAAATTTCTTTTATTGACTGGGTCAATATTGTTTCATGTGTGAGGCGGTCCATCACCGACTCAAAATCCTCTAGAAGCTTTGCATAAAATTCCACTGCCTGTACGTTCCAATCACCCACCTCCACCACCGTTTCATTTATGTTCTATCGGTGGTTGGGGAATGTGTTCTCCATCGTCTTCGTTTTTCTCTGCGTCTCCTCCGTTCCCTTCTGCACCACGGAATTTTTTTTTGGAGTTGCCTTGCTTTTAAAGCCGACCGCCGTTTGTACAATTTGTAGCCCTAATTCCAGTCCCTAAATTTTGCAGAGGCTGCCCCGGCGAGGCCGAAGCCTCCAACAAAAAGCATTTCCGACCCATGCGGAGCATGGGTCCTTTTCCTAGTTATTATTATAACAAACGAAAGAGATATAAAATAAAGAAAAAATTAGATAGGAAATAAACAGGGCAAAAGTTACAAAAGTATATTAATGCTTCCAATTTTCTACATTGCATACAACTATTCTAATCACATTAATCCAAGTATTTGAAAATTTTTAAATATATAATAATAAATTGTTATTGAGTCAACCTAGCTTGATCTTTTTAACTCGTACTTGAGAACAATCTCGATCTATCCACGCATTGTATCACGTCTAATGTTTCATATATTTATGAAAAAACAATATAAATTTCAAATATATTAATATGATTATTTTGCTTTTTAAGAACTGCATGATTTTCGAATTAAAATCTTTAATATGACAGTGTAGAAAACATTCTAAGTGTCTAGTTATAAGTGTGGACGGTGTCGAGCGGTTCAACCACAGTTCATACGAAGTACCGGCGGTACCGTCGTCAATACGAATTCAAGTAAAGATGGAACCGCCAATTGGAAGAACTCACAAGTTGTCCAAACCGTTGGACACACACATACTCTCTCTCTCTCTCTCTCTCACACACACACACACATGTTTTTGACCATTTGACAAGTCAAATTTCAAAATTTTAAACCATTTTTACCCACTATAAATGCAACCCTCTACCACTCTAAAAACCACCTTCTCTCTAATTTAATTACATTTTTCTTCTATTTCAGTCCTATTATCTCCGATTTCATTATTTTCACTTTATCCAATTCCATTTTAAATGGATTTCGTGGCAAATCAAAAAGAGTCGGTGCTCACCAAAGACACAACCATCGCAACAAAACCGGTTTTCCTAATTTTTCATATTCCGTTCTTGGAACCCCAAATCCAAAACTGATGGGTTTGGAGCATAAAAACAATCCTATGTGCTCATGCAAAACCCTAAAGCTTGGATCTAGGTTTCTCTATTGAACATGCAATTCATCCAAGACTTAGGAACCCTAGATCTAGCATACATATTTCGAAATTAACCTAATATATCAGATCTAGATGATTACCTTTCTTGAATGGCTTGAATCTTCTACTCTTTGGAGCTTAGTGTCACAAATACCACACCTCTAATGGCTTACAAACACCACAAGCAAGAGGATGATGTTTTAGGAGAGAGGGTGAGAGGCAAAAGTCGGCTCCAAGCTTCCAAGGGATCAAGTGGCCGATTTTGCTAGCCCTAGGGGTCCTTATATACTTGAGCTTCTAGGGTTTCAGTCAAAACCCTAATTGGATGACTTAGGCCCTACGTAACTTGAGAACCTTCTTGAATAAGGCCTCATTGGACAAATTTAAGAAGGACTCCTCCTTAATTTCGTCCATGCCCTAATCCATAAGGATTCTCAGCCCAATATCAACTATCACATAATTGACAGTTCTAGTCCTCTTTAATTAATTAATGTCTTTTAGCCACAGAATTAATTCTTAATTAATTCTTGTCTAATATTAATTAAACTATATGATTTATCTTTTAATATATTATTCATATAATATATTAATAAACCATAATAATCTCTCTTTCTCCATAAATCATCCTATCAAGTTGCTTTGGTGAAGGCAACCCAAAAGGACCATGCACAATCGGGTCAAGTACATACCAAATATAGTTACGAGCTTAGACACTAATCCAACAGTCTCCCACTTGGATAAGTCTAGTAACTATAGTGCAAGTACAATTCGATTAGCAATCGTAGCTCTCAAAGACGCTGTCGAACTCTGATCTTATCAGTAACCTGTCCTTTAGATAAGGGATCAGATAGTCCTCCATTCTAGATATCGTGCGGACAATTACATGGAACATAGTCATACTTATTGTCCAACAGTTTGTTTCTCGATCTCTGATTCATCTGACATAGAACTTTATTGAACACATCAATTCAGTCCTGACCGGGACCGGCACATAAGTCAAACCAAATCATCGAGGGGCCCAAATATTGCTTTTACCCTCTTAGGATAAAAGGAACGGATAAACTTCGACTTATATGCATTTACAATTTACTCATCGAATCACACACAACATTGTGTTTTATAACATCAAGTTACTGATGCGTTTACGCATTATCAATGCACAACCAACTTGCAAATAATAAACCATATATCTAGGTTTTAAGACCATATGATATTATCGTCTTGCGATCACTCGTGATGAATTCCATGAAGTGATGCCAGCAAGCATGGGTCTAATCCAATGCTCAAATCTTATTCATAAGCACTCATGAACGTTGCAACAAACCTTTGCTATGTCTAACACGCTTCAGACAATCTACAAACCAATTCATGACAATCTTCTTTCATACCTATTTCCAAAGTATGAGAGACTGTGGAACGTTCGAATAATCTTATTATTCAGAAAGTCAAAACATGCAAAGTGAAACAATAGGTAAACAATTAACATAAGACAGTAACTTTACTTATAAATAATACTCTTTTATTTAATCATCAAATGTCAATTACATTTATCTATTACACGTTTCTAAGCTATCTAATCTAAACTAATATCGTCCTTCATCCCAATGCTCCTAGCGTGCTGCAAGTGCTTAACCCTACTCAGTCTCTTTGTAAGGGGATCTGCAGGGTTATCCTCTGACGATACCCTCTTCACTACGAGGAGTCCCTCTTCCACCCGATGTCGAATAAAATGGTATTTCCTGTCGATATGTCGAGATCTGCCATGATCCCTCGGTTCCTTGGTCAAGGCAACCGCTCCTTCATTATCACAGAAAATCTCCATAGGCTCCTTTATGGCTGGTACAACTCCAAGGTCTCCAATGAAATTCTTCAACCATATCGCCTCCTTTGACGCTTCGCTAGCTGCTATGTATTCCGATTCACATGTTGAATCAGCTACGGTCTCCTGCTTGGAACTTTTCCAAGTTACTGCTACTCCATTTAGGGTAAAGACCCAGCCCGACTGCGAACGGTAGTTGTCTCGGTCGGTCTGAAAACTGGCGTCACTATACCCTCTCACCCTTAAGTCATAGCTCCCAATGAGGACTAGAAACCATTCCTTCGTCCTACGAAGGTACTTAAGAATATTCTTGACTGCAGTCCAATGTGCTCTGCCAGGGTTCCCTTGATATCTGCTGACCATGCTCAAAGCGAATTCCACATCAGGGCGAGTGCAAGTCATAACATACATGATCGAGCCAACTGCGAAAGCGTAAGGTACTCGGCTCATCTCTGCTATTTCGACTTCGGTACTCAGACTTTGAGTCTTACTCAACTTGGCATTACATTGGATCGGTAACTCCCCTTTCTTTGAATTCTCCATACTAAAACGCTTTAGTACCTTGTCCAAGTAAGTATTCTGACTAAGTCCTATTAGTCTCTTACTTATGTTTCTCACTATCCTTATTCCCAAAATATAGGCAGCCTCTCCGAGGTCCTTCATAGCGAAACACTTCCCAAGCCAGGACTTAACTTCCTTCAGGGTCGGGATGTCATTTCCTATGAGTAGTATGTCATCGACATACAATACGAGGAAGCTAACTATACTCCCACTGGATTTGACATATACACACGATTCATCCTCGCTTCGCAGGAAGCCAAAATCTTTGACTTTCTTGTCAAAACAAAGATTCCATCTGCGAGATGCTTGTTTCAATCCATAAATGGATTTCTCAAGCTTACACACCCTATTAGGATGCTTCGCATCGACAAAACCCTCTGGCTGACTCATGTAAACATCCTCAGCCAACTTCCCATTGAGGAAAGCGGTTTTGACGTCCATCTGCCATATTTCATAGTCATCAAATGCAGCAATGGCTAGCATCACCCTAATAGACTTTATCTTCGCAACTGGTGAGAATATCTCATCATAGTCAACTCCGGGAGTTTGAGTAAAGCCCTTCGCAACTAATCGCGCCTTATAAGTGTGTACTTTCCCATCCATGTCGGTCTTCTTCTTGAAGATCCATTTGCACCCGACCGTCTTACGACCTGGCACATTGTCAACCAAATTCCAAACTTGGTTGTCATACATGGACTGAATCTCGCTGTCCATAGCCTCTTTCCATTACACAGACTCCGGGCCTACCATGGCTTCCTTATAGCTGTTAGGTTCGTCTAAATTCACTAGTGTACTATCACTAATAAACGTATCCCCTTCAGTAGTGATATGGAAACCATAAAACTGGGGTGGAACACTAACTCTTTCGGAACGTCTAAGAGGTAAGGACTCGTTAATCGGTTCAACAGGAGTTTCCTCCTCAAGTTGAGCTCCAATATCAGAGGTTCCTTCATCGTTCGGTTCTTGAAGCTCTTCAAGATCGACTTGCCTCCCACTGTCCCCTTGGCTTATGAGTTCTCGTTCTCGGAAAACCCTTCTCCTCGCAACGAAGACAACATTGTCACTCGGTCTATAGAAGAGATAACCAAAGGACTTCTGCGGATAACCGATGAAAATACACCGCTCACTACGAGGTTCGAGCTTGTCATGAGTCTCTCGTCTTACGAAAGCCTCGCAACCCCAAACCTTGATGTGTGCCAACGAGGGAGCTTTCCCTGTCCACATCTCGTGAGGTGTTTTGGCAACCTTCTTTTTAGGTACTAAGTTAAGGATATGGGCGACAGTCTCTAAGGCATACCCCCAGAATGAGATAGGTAGTGAAGCACGACTCATCATGGAACGAACCATGTCGAGCAAGGTTCGATTACGCCTCTCAACCACACCATTCAACTGCGGTGTCCTGGGCGGCGTCAATTGAGAAACTATTCCGCATTCCTTGAGGTAGTCGTGGAATTCAAGACTTAGGTACTCTCCTCCTCGATCGGATCGAAGCATCTTGATTTTCCTGCCCAACTGATTCTCCACTTCTTGCTTGAACTCTTTGAACTTTTCAAAGGTTTCTGACTTATTCCTGATTAAGTAGATATAGCCATATCTGCTATAATCATCGGTAAAAGTCACGTAGAAGCGACTTGCATCCCTTGTGGTGGATCTAAAGGGTCCACATACATCTGTATGTATGAGATCCAATAAACCCTCACCCCTTTCACAAGTACCAAGGAAGGGTGACTTGGTCATCTTTCCAAGTAAACAAGACTCGCACACGTCATCGTCCCTAAGGTCGAATGACTCCAATACTCCATCCTTTTGGAGTTGGGCTATGCGTTTCTTGTTGACATGTCCAAGACGACAATGCCACAAGCATGCTTTGTCCAAACTATTGGAAGAATTGATACACAACACATCATTTCCTAAATTGTCTACAACCATCACAGTTTCATATATTTCATTACAAGGCAATGCTTCAAAATAGAAAACACCATTAAGATAAGCATTAATAGAACCCTTTTCATTATCAAATGAATATCTAAATCCTTGTCTAAACAAACCATGAAAAAAATGATGTTTCTTGCCATATCTGGCGAATAGCAACAGTTATTCAAATCTAGTCCTAGTCCATTACTAAGCACTAAAGAGTAAACTCCAAGTTTGTGACTGGGATACCGAGGATCACAAATAGGGTGTGAATAACCATGCAAATGTACATGGTGCCCCCAATGTTACAGTCACCTAATCGATGTGTCGGTTAACCACACACGCTCCATCGATCTATGACAAACATCGAGTCACCCTTTTCCACCTTTGCTTAGAGCCAAATTAGTGTGCCGGTTAACCACACACGCTCCACTAACGTATTAGCAAGGGTGCAAAGTGTAATTTCTTGGAATTGCATCAAATTCACTTTTTGCGTAAAGTAACTAAGAATGAGAATTTTATAAAACATTTAGTTACTTTATAAATTCATTATACTTTTAATGAGGAAAGGTTTGCCCTATCCTACCCGTTCGGCTAACGACCCTCCACTAGTCAAGGGTGTGGTGGGTAAGAGTGGATACCCAATGACGGTCATTTTACAAGCCGCTTCCTTAAACATCCCTTATAGACCAGCTTCGTGAATGAGGCCTACTAACGGTAAGACTAGCATTTATGTTATATATATATATATATATATATATATATATATATATATATAATTATTCTTGTAATATTATAATAGTATAGGGTGAATTTTAAACTTGTAAATTCTAGGGTTTGGAAATTAAATATTTCAAAATTAAACTTTTAATCCAAAAATTTTAAATTCCAAAACTTGAGGGCAAGTTTTGTAACATTTCAAAACTAACTAGATCAAAATTCAAATAAATAATTAAACAATTAATTATGGCGATTATCTAATTTTGACCTAATCCAATTTTATGCAAGATAATGATCAAATAAATTCAAATAATTAACATTTATCATATAAGGAAATAATCATTCAATTAATTTGATGTTTTCTTTAATTTTGGCAAGGATAATCACCCAATATCAATAAAATTCGTATTTTATCAATTAAAAACGATTTGGTAATTATCCCACAACAAAATAGGCATAAAATCCCGAAAATCCCTCTGTCTGACTATCCGACTCGTCGAGTCCCTTACTGGACTCGCCGAGTTCATCCTACTCGGCGAGTCCTCTTTGGGACTCGGCGAGTCTGTCAGATAGAAGGCCAAAAATCGAATTCAAGCAAATAAACAAGCATGCATTGCATCAAATACAATAGAAACCAATCAAGGCTCTGATACCACTGATGGGTTTGGAGCATAAAAGCAATCCTATGTGCTCATGCAAAACCTTAAAGTTTGGATCTAGGTTTCTCTATTAAACATGCAATTCATCCAAGACTTAGGAACCCTAGATCTAGCAATCATATTTCGAAATTAACCTAATATATCAGATCTAGATGATTACCTTTCTTGAATGGCTTGAATCTTCTACTCTTTGGAGCTTAGTGTCACAAATGTCATGCCTCTAATGACTTACAAACACCACAAGCAAGAGGATGATGTTTTAGGAGAGAGGGTGAGAGGCAAAAGTCGGCTCCAAGCTTCCAAGGGATCAAGTGGCCAATTTTACTAGCCCTAGGGGTCCTTATATACTTGAGCTTCTAGGGTTTCAGTCAAAACCCTAATTGGATGACTTAGTCCCTACGTAACTTGAGAACCTTCTGGAATAAGGACTCCTTGGATGAATTTAAGGACTCCTCCTTAATTTCTTCCATGCCCTAATCCATAAGGATTCTCAGCCCAATATCAACTATCACATAGTTGACAATTCTAGTCCCCTTTAATTAATTAATGTTTTTTAGCCACATAATTAATTCTTAATTAATTATTGTCTAATATTAATTAAACTATATGATTTCTCTTTTAATATATTATTCATATAATATATTAATAAACCATAATAACCTCTCTTTCTCCATAAATCATCCTATCAAGTTGCTTTGGTGAAGGCAACCCAAAAGGACCATGCACAATCGGGTCAAGTACATACCAAATATAGTTACGGGCTTAGACACTAATCCAACAGTCAATATAGTTACAGACTTAGACACTAATCCAATAGTTACATGCAAAACCGGTTTTCCAGATTTGCCATATTCCGTTCTTGCAACCCCAAATCCAAAACTACCATAAATACTAACACTCTCAACACAAATATAAACCACTTCTGATGCAACAAGCCTACAATCAATTTTGTCTTCCTCAAGAAGATTTTGGTTATAATTTGTATCCCCAGTTTTCACAATCTATCTTAGAAACTCAATTCCTATATTCCCCGCCCAAAGTATCACAATTTTGTGATGCTTAAAACCTAGAATCTAAGAATCTATCGACGAACCCGCTCCCATCCATCAAACTCAAAATGAAGAAACAAACGACAGAACCGAACCCATCGCCGAGACTGCATGGGATTATACCAAACGGAAAAAATATAAAAAAAATTGACCAAAAAAGAAGAGGCGGCATTGACGAATGCTTATATCAAAATATCATAAGATAAGGAACACAGTAATCAACAAAGGTTGTAGACTTTGGGGAGTGAATTCTAGAGCATTTTAAAGCGAAATTGGGAGGTTTAGATCATATACGGAACCAAATGAACTTTAGATAGGAAGGATTCGTAAAATTGTAATGATCTTAATTGCAACTTCAACAGAAAAATGAATAGTTAGGCTAGCGGGGAATCATATGTTGATATTTTGAATTCGACACAAAGCGAGTATTGAGCACTCTATAAAATGAAAGGTTTTCTACACGAGGAAACTTAGGATATTATAAAATTTTATGGGAAATGGTTGCGCATAAAAAACAAGTCGGTGATAATTTTGTAACATTCATAAAATTTCAAAAAAATTTAAACTTTTCCAAACCAACCAAAGTCATAATTGTTCACATGTTTATCATCAGAGTCATTCCCAAAATCACAAAAATAACATGAGGAGGTGCACGATCAAACCTTTGTCTTCCTACGATCATCTGAGGTACCTGAAACATAACCCAAAACTGTAAGCCCAACACTTAGTTAGTTTCCCCAAAATACCACCACAACACATAATCATAGATATCACAACAAAAACATGCATACAGAACCTTCAGCATGTCTGAACCGCCGCATCGGGCCTTCAGCCTGTTTGAACCGTTCTCCGGGCCTTCGGCCTGACTGGTCCGCCTCACAGGCCTTCAGTCTATTTGGGACGCCCTGGGTCTGTTGTCCTTCTGCACACAGCTGGACCGCCTCAACCCAACCATCCCTCACATATCCATATATAACATAATCAAACATAGCTAGCATATACAGACATTCAAAGAAGTCTAACAGATCACTATAGCATAGCATCCTATCTACCAGGATGCTAATCTAACATATCACTACATCATAACAAGCATACAATAACCAGGATAACAATCCAAAGGGCCGGCCTTGGTGCCTTCGATCCGCGAGTATAGTGAGGACAACTCACCTCACACTGACGAACCGCACAGAAAATCTCTGGCTGCTGGCCCGCTAAAATCCCGAACTATCACAACAAATAAACATCCAATTAACAATTGGATTACAATCCCTCACTAATAACCCAAACTTAAGGTAAATGGCCACTTTACACTATCCATAATTGGGCCAAGACCTAGTCCCAATTCTTGATCCAAAAAGTGCAAAGCTATATAAGGCCCATCATTGGCCCAATTTTCCAAATTGGGCCCAAACTCCTTATTGGGCCTTATCATAAGGTTCAACACCTCACTTGGCCCAAAACACTTATACTCAGGTACACCAAAAAGGACCCAAGAATTCAAGCCCAAAAGGTGGCCCAAAACTCGAAGCCCAAAGTCCGAAATCCAACAGAAGGCGTATGCGGGGAATACTCCTTCGGTACGCAGGGCGTACTCCGAACCTCGCATTGATCCACATCGGGGTGGCTGATCGCGTATGCAAGGCATACTCCTCCTTATGCGGGGTGTACCCTCACAGATCCAAAAGTCCCATTTTATGCTTAATGGCTTAAGCACTTAAGCCCAAACTTCAGATCCATGGTCCAAATGCACCCTAGAGTCATAAAGTTTCCAAATTTATGACTTTACACGTCCAAAAGTTCTTAATATAAGGTCTTAATTCATTAAGTCCCTTCTACCATATGCATGGGACACTGACCTCATTTTTATGATTAAGAACCCTCCAAGGGTCTAAATGGACGACTCAAAACATCCAGAACATGTCATGCTCAAGATGGAGCATTTGGGACCAAAAAGAAGCATAAAAAGAACCCAACAAGAGATCTATCAATTAAACCATAAAGGTATGAACTTTATACCTTTAGATGATGGAGAAGGAAGCCAAACTCCCAGATCCAAACCTTGCTTCAAGCTTCCAAGCTTCTTGATGCACTTCCTTTGTCTCTAAATCACCAAGAATACACTTTTGGGCTCACACTTCTCACTCAAGGGGCTAGGGTTTTGCAAGAACAACTCAGGGACTTGGAGGCTGAAAGGATAAGGGCAAAGGGTCCATAAAGATGTTTAAATACTCCTCAAACCCTAAAAGTTAGGGTTTCACCCAGACATTAGTTTGCCCAGCTTACTAGGGCCGTAGGGCGTGCGTAGTACGCTTAGCGTACTCACATGTACGCCCTGCGTACTACTCCTGCTCCCAAAATTACCATTTTGCCCCTAGGGCTACATCATTATAATACAAGGACCTAAAATGAAATATTTAAAACCAAAGGAAGGATTTGAAAATACCTTGAAACTCGGGATGTTACAAATTTCCCTCCCCTTTCACCCAAAAGGACCAAAACATCTAATTTCAACGCCTACACAACCAGTTTGGATGCATAATTTTCACACAAATTCGAAAAAACAACCTAAAAGTGATTCTTGTTGACTCACAGTCACAGAGGCAATACGAAGGGAAGAAACTAACATCCACATCCTCACAACCTCCTGAAATAATAGATATCGTCAACTAAACCGCCGACATCCATACTAACAGATGCGGATGAGAGAAAATGATACCAGGAGGAAAAATGGGCATCATGCGAGATACTGGTAACGAAAAGTTACATTCTTGGAGGAGGAGATATGAGCGATGCTAGAAAAACAAGAGGAATGAGATATACGGTACTTTCTTGATTCACATGAACATTTGACATGAGGTTTTGTTGAGATCGGTGTTTGTGAAGAAACGACAATTTGAAGAGAAATGTGGCTGGGAGTTTTAAATTTCATTTTAGGTGTTTAATTTTCGTTTAAACATTTTTAATCATCGTCTTTGAATTAGTTGTGTTCTTATATTTTTTTCATTTGAAATAGTTTATGTTTTATTTAATGAATTTTTTTTTAGTTTTAATTTAAATTTTAAAATATAAAAAATAAATAAATTGTGTAGGTCGGGAGTGATGTAAGAGATGTTTTTAAATGTGTTATGGGATGTGATATTTGAAAGAAAAACTTATGTAAAATGAGGTGGCAAGACATTAGTAAGCAATAACGATCGAAAGGTATGGACTCTCTTCACGTTAAGCATGATGGGTTTTGAGCATAACATCATTCATATGGTGTACATGCAACCTTAATGCTTTGGATCTAGGTTTTTCTAAAGTTATACATGCAAACGATCTTCCAAAGCATAAACCCTAATCTAACATGTCTAATAACGAAATTCATATGTAAATAAGGGTTTGGAACCTTACCTTACTTGATATGTAGCAATAACAAGAACAATCCACAAAGTCTTTGACTCTTGAAAGCTTAGTGCCCCAAGTGTTGCACCTCTAACGGAGTCACAAACACTCAATGCAAAGGATGAAGTAGGAGAGAGGAGGATTTCGACCACTCCAGGGTTTCCTGAAGGCATAGACGAAAATCCTTAGTATTGGGGTATATTTATACTTGTGGCTGATAGAGTTTTAGGTGGAAACCCTAATATGACTGCTTAAGCCTTAAGCAGCCCATGGACCACTTCTAAAATACTCCTTGGACGAATTCTTTACGGGCCTCCCATAGAATTCGTCCAACCTTATTCCAAGGTGATCCATCAGTCCAATTGCAACTATCAGTGATTTGCAATATCAGTCCCCAACTATTTAATCAGTCTCTTTTGACCACTAAATTAATTCCAAATTAATTTCTGATCAATACTAGTTAAATAATATGATTTCTAAATAATATATTAATAAAACCATTTTGAGTACGAATTTATTATTCATATAATAAATTTTACTCTCTCTCCTCTTGTCATCCTATCAAGTTGTATGAGTGAAGGCAGCCCAAAAGGACAATGCTCATAATCGGGTCAAGTACATACCAAAATAGTTATAGGCTTAGACACCTAATTAAACAAAGCAGTGACGAGACTATATGTAACCAAGATGGGGCATTTGAGTCTCTTATTTTTTTATACAAGATATATAAAATTAAATTTATGACCTACCTTAAATATTTGTAGTGAACTACCCTAATATTTTTAACAAAATAAAAATATGCAACCCATATTCTATATTTTTAAAACTCAAGTATTTTTAAGATACAATCTAATATGAATAACCCACTACAAGTTAAATATAAAAAAACAATAATCGTGAATCATTATTCAGTCCCTAACTTTGTTTCCCTCAAGCCTCAATTACCACTTCACTTTTACAAACGTCGATCACTATCTAATGCGGCTCACCTCAATTGATGATCAAGTGTGTCGTGCAATTGTAAAAATGTTTAAGCATTGTTATGACCAGTGTTGTAAATATTGGACTAGGTGGCCGCCTAGGCGGCGCTTAGGGGCTAGGCGGTCTGTAACTGATTACGATTAGGGGTGCTTGGCGGAAATTGGTCAATATCGGTCAAACTCGGGCTAGGCGGTCGTCGACGGTCCTTGGCGATCCTCGGCGGTCCTTGGCGGAAGATTTTAAAAAATTCAAAAATTCAAAAATTCAAAATTTCAAATATTACACAAAAATTTACAAAACTTCAAAATTTTAAATTTTTAAATATTCAAATTTTCAAATATTATACCAAATATTTCAAAATTTCAAAATTTAAAAATTTTAAATTTTCAAATACTATTTTTTCTTAGGATATATTAAGTTTTAAAATAGTTTTATTAGTAATTTACGGTCCCCGATTAATCCTCGCCAAACCGATTAATCGCTTGACCCTAGTCGACCGCCGAGCTACAGCCGAACGATTTTTACAACCTTGGTTATGACGGTGGAACATAAACAAAATGGGTGATCAATTTATGTGAAAGGTTGATGTCATATATCGAAAAAAAATGTTTTATAAAGTATTAGTAATGAAACAATTGTGACAATATATCAAGATATATGACCTCATCGGGTATAATTGTAATTTTTTTTGTGTATACGACTCGACCCAATCCAGACCTGCAAAAAGTTTTTTTTTTCATTTTTTATGGGTTTATAGTTAACCATATGGTTTTATGTTCTAGACTTGTCACTAAGCTTAAGGTCTCTTAAATAAATCTCATTTACTTAAATGAAAATATATTAATAAGCGAAAACGATCGAAATACACATGATTAGAAAATTTTGAATTTGTCACTGTCACGATTACGGGTGAGCATTTGGACCGGACCGGTTTGGTAGAAATTGATGGACCTTAGACTGGACCGGTTGAGGAAAGTCCAGGTCCGAGTTTTCCGGTTCTTGTACCTGTTAGATCAGTACAACTTTAGGTGCATCTGGTACAACTCGATGAAGTTGTAATGACCAGAATTTTCTACTTCTAATTAACTAGGGATTATCAGAGTTTTCCACTAGAAATGCGGAATTCTATAAAAGTTAAAACAATTTACATACCAGAGTTAATCACTAGTTTACAATAAAATCTATCTATTAAATAAGAAATAAGGAAAAATACAAAGAAATAAAAAATATTCTTCTATTCTAACTCTTTGTGGTCCTATATTCTCACGTACCATGACTGCTACCTGAGCCTAAAAAACATGAGTCATGCCTAGTACATCATACCACAGGTCTGATGAGTTATATTCTGTTTTATTTCATGTTATCATACTTTATCTTACTTCATTCTCATACTTTGTAATCTAATCTCTTCATCTTTATCTTTCTCCATCTCTATCTTAACATACTCTATATTATGTCATCTTATCTCATACTCTGCTCTATTCCCCATCTTTCTGATCTCATCTATCTCTTACTTTATCTTAAATCCTTTTCTTTTCATCTCATACTCTTTCTTAGCCTCTTCTAAGGCTCATATCATACTTTTTCCTAGCCTCTTCTCAGGCTCATCTCATGCTCTTTCTTAGGCTCTTCTCAGGATCATCTCATACTCTATATATACTCTAATTTCTCTTTCTTTATCACTATCATACTCTTTTTTCTGTATCTCTTTTCTTACCCCTTATTCTTATCTCATCTCATACTTTGTCTGTTCTTCACATACTCTATGAATGCTATTCTATTGTTCTTACTCTGCTCTTCACATATCTCTTACACTTAAAATGCATGTCTCATACTCTACTTACTCTTCATCTCTTTATTCTCAACTCTAATGCCTCAACATTCGATTCTCATCTAGACCTAACAACCCCATCTCATACTACAATATTTTCTATCTTCTAAGGAAAACAACATATCACTACATTTTCGGGTATACTCATCCCAACTTACTCTCCTCTCGCATGATCCACAATCATTCTTCTTCTCTTGAATCCCTCATGAATTCCTTACTCTTAATCCATCACAGATTACATCCAAGTTCTTAAAATAACTCTCTTACCTTGTTTCACTCATGAAACCTTTTCTCTATCTTCTCAAACAATACACAATCTTTATCCTTGTAGGAATCATCTATATAGATCCCTAAAGGGATCATCATCTCTTTCCAAGAAAGGATATAATCTCTTTCCCGAAGGAATCATATTCTTATTCTCGAAGAAATCATACTCTTATTCCCGTAGGAATCATACTATTCTCTAACTCTTTTATGTGACTCATCACATAACTCTTGTCCTATGGACAATCTATCTTTTGATCTCAAGAAGAGATCTTCTACTACTCAATTAATACTTAACTTATTAAGTACTTACTTTGTATTTTCTTCTCTTAACTCTTAGATATTCTACATAATACCATACATACTCATTTATACTCATCTTAGGTATTTAACAAATACCTTTCTCATCTAACCATACATTTGTTGGATTTGGTGTCTAAGCCCATAACTGTAACTGGGATGTACTTGACCCGATTGTAGCATGGTCCTTTTGGGTTGCCTTGATTAGTGCAATTTGATAGGATGGACTTTTGAGAATAAGGTTATTTGTGATTTATTAATATATTATAAGTATAATATATTAATTGAGAAATCGTATTATTTAATTAGTATTGATCAAGAATTAATTTGGAATTAATTTTGTGATCAAAAGAGACTAATTAAATATATGGGGATTGATTATATAAATCAATGATTCTTATAGTGTGGGCCAATGATCCATGATTGTTTAGATGGGCTAAACCAATGAGATAATCTATGGATAGTCCATGGAGGTTAACCCATGGAGCATAAGAATGTGAAAGGTTATGGAGCATTAGGTTTTGCATGAATGTAACCCTAGCTTAGTAACACTATAAAATCATACCCCTAGTCCCAAAATCGGCTACCCCATTCATTCTAAGAGAGTGAAGTTGATTTTGTGCTAAGTAACTTATTCTATCAAGCCTCCTCTTGCATTTGGTGTTTGTGAACCATTAGAGGCATCACACTTGAGTTGCTCAAGCTTTTGAAGGCCAAGAACTACAAGTCCTACTAAGTGGTAAGTTATCTAACTAGTTGTAATGTTCAATTGTTCAATTGTATGCTAGTTAGGGAGAATGCTTTGGAAAAATTGAAAATGCATGTATAACTAGAGAAAACATAGATCCAAAGCATTTAGGGTTGCATGTGCACCATAGGATTGTTATAGTGCTTAAAACCCAACAGTGGTATCAGAGCCTAGGGTTGTTTTATGTTATACTTGATGCTTGATATTTTTCAAAGTTAAAAAAAATCGAATTTTTGGCCTCTGACTGATGAACTCGCCGAGTCCACTGGCTGACTCGACGAGTCCACTCAGTAACAGGGCAACTCGGCGAGTCAGTTCATGCACTCGACGAGTTCATGGCCCTGGTTGCAGAATTTTGAGTTTTCTTGGCCTAGATTGGATTGAAATCACTACTACAAACTGTTTTACATCATTAAATTTTTTTTTATGATATGGTAGTGATTATACTCATCCAATCACAAGATAATTGTCATAGTTTTAAGATAATTGTTGATTTATATGGTAAACAAAGTTGCTTGCAAATTGTTGACTAGATATTATCTTGTTTATGAGTTTAGTTAGATCAATTTTGAATTATATGATAATTTTGGTTGTCAGAAATTGATCTAAATGATTTTTAATGACCTCCATAACTTGTCCTCAAGTTATGGAAAATGAAAGGTCTCATCTTTAAAATTGCATTAAACTCATAAGTTATGAACACCAAGAGTTTTGACAAGTTTCAAAACTTGCCCTCAAGTTTTGGAATTTGTAAAGTCTCACTAATGTAACTTGAATTCCAAAGCCGAGAGTTTTAAAAGTTAAAATTCAACCCTTATACTTTATAATATTATAAGTTTAATAATATATATATATATATATATATATATATGTGTGTGTGTGTGTGTGTATAAGACAAATCAGTCTTACCGTTAGTAGGCCTCATTCACGAAGCCGGTCTATAAGGGGGTATAAGGGTATTGCGTATAAAATGGTGGTTTAATGGGTGTCCACTCTCACCCACCGCTTCCTTGACTACTGGAGGGTCGTTAGCCGAACGGGTAGGATAAGAAATTAATTCTCGTTAAAAGTATAATGATAAATATAAAGTAACTAAACTTTTATTAAATTCCCAATCTTAGTTACTTTAGGAAAATGTGAAAATGGTGCTAATCCATGAAATTACACTTTGCACCTTGTTAAGTCGTTAGTGGAGCGTGTGTGGTTAACCGACACACTAATCTAGGACTGACAATGTGTGGCAAAGGGTAGCTTGATGTTAATCATAGATCAATAGAGCGTGCGTGGTTAACCGGCACATTGATTAGGTGATTTGTAACATTGAGTGTACCAAGCTAATTTGCATGGTTATTCACACCTTGTTTGGGATCCTCGGCATCCCAGTCACAAACTTGAAGGGCACAATCGAGATTTAAACATGCCATTGAAAAGTTCAATGAATCTCAAAGGATCTAGGAATTTCAATCCAATTAAAACTTAATAATCTATTTTGTTTTTCATGGTGGAAATTGGTAAATTGTCATTTACCTAACGTCAAATATTTTACAATTGGATTACTGCATCCCTTTTCGCAATTCTAGAATATTGTGTTGGGTCCTAGCCTTAATATTTCATTTGGGTGTAATATTAAGGATTATCATCTAATCTAAACTTTGTTCTTCTTCTTCTTTTACAGATGTCTATCACAAACAATGCTTCCAACCCAATCCCTTCAGGCTCTTTCTCCCTCATGAACCTATGTGGGAGGGTCATTTTCGATGGCTCGAACTTCAATGACCGGATTCGAAACATCCGAATGGCTATTCGCTATGAGGACAAAGAATATGTCCTCAATAAAGAGCTTAAGGAGATTGATGTCACCACTGCTACTCTCGAACAGATCACTGAACATACTACTCATGAGAGGCATGCGACAAAGGTTTTGTGTCTAATGATTGCTACCATGACTGCTGAGTTGCAGAAGTCCTATGAGGACTACTATCCTTTTGAAATGTATCAAGATTTGATGGAAATATACCATCAAAGTGCTCGGCAGGAGAGGTATGAGATTATTTCCTCCATGATCACAACGAAAATGAGGGATGGTGAACCCATCACGACCCACTTGCAAAGATGCAGAGATTTGTGGACCGCTTGCTTAAATTGAATGTCAATTTTGATGAAGAGTTGGACATATATATTATTCTACACTCTTTACCTTCTTGTTATGATCATTTTCGTATGACCTATCATATGAACAAGGAGGAGGTCACTCTTAGCAAGCTTCAAGGCCTTCTAAGAACTGCAGAAAGCAACTTGAAAGGCAAGTCGGTTGTGTCTACTCCTACTACTACTACTACTGCCCCTGTTCTGGCAATTGGACATGGGAAGGGAAAGAAGAGGAAGGCTCCATATAAGAGCCGCAAGGGAAAGTCTCTTGATGGATCCTCTTCCAGTGGGACCAAATCTGGTTCTGCTAATCCCTCTTCCAATCCGAAGGATGCAGAGTGCTTCCACTGTCATGAAAAAGGGAACTAGAAACGAAGCTACCCCAAGTACTTGATAGATATAAAGGATGGAAAGATCAAGCCCTCATTTGCAGGTATTTACACTATTTAATCCAATAACTCATCACATGCTAATTCTTGGGGTCCTTGATACAGGTTGTGGTATTCACATTTGTTCTGATTTGCAGGGACTAAAAAGAAGTAGGGATGTGGAGCACGGGAAGATAAACTTAATCATGGGAAATAGGAAAGTGTCGCCTGTGACAAAGATTGGAGTTTATTCTTTATTGCTTAGTAATTGTTTAAATTTAGATTTGAATAATTGTTGTTACTCGGCCGATATGGCGAGAAATATTATTTCCTTTCACAGTTTGTATAAACAAGGTTTTACCTTTTCTTTTAATAATGAAGTTGGTAGTATTAATGCTTATGATAATGGTGTATTTTATTTTGAAGCATTACCTTGTAATGGTATATATGAAATTGTGATGGTTGTAGATAACCTAGGAAATAATGTGTTGAATACTGATTCGTCCAATGTTTTGGACAAGGCATGCTTGTGGCATTGTCGTCTTGAACATGTCAACAAGAAGCGCATAGCCCAACTCCAAAAGGCTGGAGTCTTGGAGTCATTCGGCTTGAATTCGGATGACACTTGCGAGTCTTGTTTACTTGGAAAGATGACCAAGTCACCCTTCACTGGTACTTGTGAAAGGGGTGAAGGTTTGTTGGATCTCATACACACCGATGTGTGTGGGCCCTTCAGAACCGCCACAAGGGATGCTAACCGCTTCTATGTGACTTTTACTGATGATTACAGTAGATATGGATATATTTACATAATCAAGCATAAGTCGGAAACTTTTGAAAAGTTCAAGGAGTTTAAGCAAGAAGTGGAGAATCAATTGGGTAGGAAGATAAAGATGCTACGATCTGATTGTGGAGGAGAGTATCTTAGTATCGAGTTCCTAGAATATCTTAAGGAATGTGGAATTGTTTCACAGTTAACGCCACCTAGGATACCACAGCTTAATGATGTGGCTGGGAGGCGCAACCGAACCTTTCTAGACATGGTTCATTCCATGATGAGCCGAGATTTGTTACCTATCTCATTCCGGGGGTATGCATTAGAGACTACCGCCCATATCCTTAATCTAGTTCCTACCAAAAAGGTTGCCAAAACACCTCACGAGATGTGGGCAGGGAAAGTTTCCACATTAGACCACATCAAAGTTTGGGGTTGTGAGGCTTTTGTGAGAAAAGAAACTCACGACAAGATCGAACCTCGGAGTGATCGATGTATTTTCATCGGCTACCCACAGAAATCATTTGGATATCTTTTCTACAGACCGAGTGACAATGTTATCTTCGTTGCGAGGAGAGTAGTCTTTCGAGAGAGAGAACTCATATGCCAAGAGGACAGTGGGAGGCAAATTGACCTTGAAGAGCTTCAAGAGTTAAGTGATGAAGGAACCTCAAACACTGGCACTCAACCCGAGGAGGAAACTCCTATTGAACCTATTGACGAGTCATTACCTCTTCGACGTTCCTCTCGAGTTAGGATGACACCTGAGTTTTATGGCTTTCATATTACTATTGAAAGTGATACGTTTATCAGTGATAGCACACTGGTAAATTTGATGAACCATGTAACTACAAGGAAGCCATGGCAGGAACCGAGTCTACAAAATGGAAAGAGGCTATGGACATGGAGATTCAGTCCATGTATGACAATCAAGTTTGGAACTTGGTTGACAATGTACTGGGTCGTAAGACAGTCGAATGCAAATGGATCTTCAAGAAGAAGACCGACATGGATGGGAAAGTACACACATATAAGGCGCGACTGGTTGCGAAGGGCTTTACTCAAACTCATGGAGTTGACTATGATGAGACCTTCTCACCAGTAGCGAAGATTAAATCTATAAGGGTTATGCTGGCCATAGCTGCATTTCATGATTATGAAATATGGCAAATGGATGTCAAAACCGCTTTCCTTAATGGAAAGTTGGCTGAAGATGTTTACATGAGTCATCCAGAGGGTTTTGTCAATGCAAAGTACCCTAATAGAGTGTATAAGCTTGAAAAATCCATTTATGGATTGAAACAAGCATCTCACAGATGGAATCTTTATTTCGATGAGAAAGTCAAAGAGTTTGGATTTTCGAGAAGCAAGGATGAGTCATGTGTGTATGTCAAGGCTAGTGGGAGTATAATAAGCTTTCTGGTGTTGTATGTAGATGACATACTACTCATAGGAAACGACATCTCAACCTTGCATGAGGTTAAGTCCTGGATTGGGAAGTGTTTTGCTATTAAGGACCTTGGGGAAGCTGCTTACATCCTAGGGATAAGGATATTGAGAAACATGAGTAAAAGACTAATAAGACTTAGTTAAAGTGCATACTTGAACAAGGTGTTGAAGCGTTTCAGCATGGAGAACTCCAAGAAAGGTGACTTACCTATCCAATGCAATACCAAACTAAGTAAGACTCAGAGTTCGAGTACAGAGACTGAGATAGCAGAGATGAATCACATACCATATGCTTCCGCGGTTGGTTCGATCATGTATGCTATGACTTGTACTCGCCCTGATGTGGCCTTTGGTTTGAGCATGGTGGACAGATATCAAGGGAATCCTGGTAAAGCTCATTGGACTATGATTAAAAACATTCTTAAGTACCTGCGTAGGACTAAGGACTGGGTCCTTACCCTCGGTGGGAGTGATGAATTGAGAGTGACATGGTATAGTGACGCCAGCTTTCAAACCGACAGAGATAATTTCCGCTCTCAGTCGGGCTGGGTGTTTACCCTGAATGGAGGAGCAGTAACATGGAAAAGTTCCAAGAGGAGACTGTAGCTGATTCAACGTGCGAATCAGATTACGTACCAGCAAGCGAAGCATCGAAGGAGACAATATGGTTGAAAAACTTCATCAGAGACCTTGGAGTCATACCATCCATAAAGGAGTATGTGGAGATTTTCTGCGATAATGAAGGGGCGGTTGCCTTAACCAAGGATCCGAGAGATCATGGTAGATCCAGACATATCGACAGAAAGTACCACTTCATAAGACATCAAGTAGAAGAAGGACACCTCGTGGTGAAGAGGATATCGTCAGAGGACAACCCGACAGATCCCCTTACAAAGGGACTGAACAGGATTAAGCACTTGCAGCATGAAAGGGGCATTGGGCTAACGGACGATATTAGTTTTAGTGATTAGATAAATAGAAACTTGTAATACCTAAATTGTAATTGACATTTGATGATTAAATAAAAGGAGTTTTATTTATAAGTAAAGTTACTGTCTTGTGCCAATTATTTACTATTGTTTCACTTTGCATGTTTTGACTTCCAAAATAATAATAAAAAATATTCAAACTATCCACAGTCGATCATACGTTGGAAGTAAGTATGAAAGAAGACTGTCATCAGTCGGCTTGTAGATTGTCTAAGGCGTTAGACATAGAAAAAGTGTGCTACACCATTCATGAGTTTGGATGAGAAAGTCAAATAGTTTGGATTTTCGAGAAGCGAGGATGAGTCATGTGTATATGTCAAAGCTAGTGGGAGTATAGTGAGCTTTCTGGTGTTGTATGTAGATGGCATACTACTCATAGAAAACGACATCTCAACTTTGCAGGAGGTCAAGTCCTGGCTTTGGAAGTGTTTCTCTATGAAGGACCTCGGAGAAGCTGCTTATATCCTAGGGATAAGGATATTGAGAGACAGAAGTAAAAGACCAATATGACTTAGTCAAAGTACATAGAGAAATCCAAGAAAGGTGACTTACCTATCCAAGGCAATGCCAAACTGAGTAAGACTTAGAGTCCGAGTACAGAGGCTGAGATAGCAGAAATGAGTCTTATACCATATGCTTCCGTAGTTGGTTCGATCGTGTATGTTATGACTTGTACTCGCCTTGATGTGGCCTTTGCTTTGAGCATGGTCAGCAGATATCAAGGGAATCCTGGTAAAGCTCATTGGACTGCAGTTAAGAACATTCTTAAGTACCTACAGAGGACTAAGGACTGGATCCTTACCCTTGGTGGGAGTGATGACTTGAGAGTGACAGGGTATAGCGACGCCAGCTTTCAAACTGACAGACATAATTTCCGCTCTCAGTCGGGCTGGGTGTTTACCCTGAATGCAGGAGCAGTGACATGGAAAAGTTCCAAGCAGGAGACTGTAGCTGATTCAAAGTGCGAATCAGAGTACATAGCAGCAAGCGAAGCATCGAAGGAGGCAATATGGTTGAAAAGCTTCATCGGAGACCTTGGAGTCATTCCATCCATAAAGGAGCCTGTGGAGATTTTCTATGATAATGAAGGGGCGGTTGCCTTAACCAAGGAACAGAGAGATCATGGCAGATCCAGACATATCGAAAGAAAGTACCACTTAATAAGACATCAAGTAGAAGAAGGGCACCTTGTGGTAAAGGGGATATCATCAGAGGACAACCCAGCAGATCCTCTTACAAAGGGACTGGCTAAGGTTAAGCACTTGCAGCATGCGGGGGGCATTGGGCTAAAGGACGATCTTAGTTTTAGTAATTAGATAAATCGAAACTTGTAATAGTTAATTGTAATTGACATTTGATGATTAAATAAAGGGATTTTTATTTATAAGTAAAGTTACTGTCTTGTGCCAATTATTTACTATTGTTTCACTTTGCATGTTTTGACTTCCAGAATAATAAAATATTATTATTATTATTATTATTATTATTATTATTATTCAAACTATCCATAGTCGATCATACGTTGGAAGTAAATATGAATTAAGACTGTCATGAGTTGGCTTGTAGATTGTCTAAGGAGTTAAACATAGCAAAAGTGTGCTACACCATTCATGAGTGCTCCTGAAATAATATTTGAGTATTGGATTCAACCCGCGCTCACCTGAATCACTTCATGGAATTTATCACGAGTGATTGTGAGACGATAATATCATATAATCTTCAAACCAAGATATATGATTTGTTGACTACGAGTTGGTTGTGCATTGATGGCATGAAAACGCATCAGTAACTTGATGTTATAAAACGTGTCGTTGTGCATGATTTGATGAGTATTTAGTACAAGCATATAATGTCGAAGTTTATGTGTTCCTTTTATCCTAAGAGGATTAAAAGAGATATCTTGGGCCCTTCGATGATTCTGTTTTGACTATGTGTCGGGATCGGTAAGAACTAAATTGATGTGTTCAGTTATGTTCTATGTCAGACGAATCGGAAATCGGGAAACAAAATTGCAGGACAATAAGTATGACTATGTTCCATATATTTGTCCGCATAGATATCTTGAGAACAGAGGAATATATGATCCCTTATCTAAAGGACGAGTCACTGACTGGGTCAGAGTTTGACAGCGGCTTTTGAAAGCTTACGATTGCTAATCGGATCCTGAAGTTGCATTGGCAGTTATAGTTATTAGACTTATCCAAGTGGGAGACTGTTGGATTTAGTGTCTAAGCCCATAACTGTAACTGGGATGTACTTGACCCGATTGTAGCATGGTCCTTTTGGGTTGCCTTCATCAGTGTAATTTGATAGGATGGACTTTTGAGAATAAGGTTATTTGTGATTTATTAATATATTATAAGTATAATATATTAATTGAGAAATCATATTATTTAATTAGTATTGATCAAGAATTAATTTGGAATTAATTTTGTGATCAGAAGAGACTAATTAAATATATGGGGATTGATTATGTAAATCAATGATTCTTATAGTGTGGGCCAATGATCCATGATTGTTTAGATGGGCTAAACCAATGAGATAATCTATGGATAGTCCATGGAGGTTAACCCATGGAGCATAAGAATGTGAAAGGTTATGGAGCATTAGGGTTTGCATGAATGTAACCCTAGCTTAGTAACACTATAAAATCATACCCCTAGTCCCAAAATCGGTTACCCCATTCATTATAAGAGAGTGAAGTTGATTTTGTGCTAAGTAACTTATTCTATCAAGCCTCCTCTTGCATTTGGTGTTTGTGAACCATTAGAGGCATCACACTTGAGGTGCTCAAGCTTTTGAAGGCCAGGACTACAAGTCCTACTAAGAGGTAAGTTATCTAACTATTGTATTGTTCAATTGTTCAATTGTATGCTAGTTAGGGAGAATGCTTTGGAAAAACTGAACATGCATGTATAACTAGAGAAAACATAGATCCAAAGCATTTAGGGTTGCATGTGCACCATAGGAGTGTTATAGTGCTTAAAACCTAACAACATTCTATTGGTATACTTACACACTTTGATACATGTTTCTAAAGCTATACCTCATACATACTCTAAATATACATGCATGCTCTGTTACATAATTTAGAATGTATATTCATACTCTATCTTCTTCTACTAACTTAAGGGCATTCACTTAGTGCCTCAAGATCCAACATATATATATATATATATATATATATATATATATATATATATCACTCACATTATTAGTTAGTGAGGACTAACTACTCTTGGTTCCATTCTTCCATTGATGCATTCTTGATGCGTATTCTTTGTTTAAGGCCTATTCATACACATATCAAGTTTCTTAAAACTTGTCTTAGCCTATTAAGATCTTAATGACTCTCTTGGTCAAAATGACCACTTAATGGATCATAATTCTATCTTCTCACAATCTACTTCTAAATCTACTCCAACCAATGAATTAAGCATCCCATACTACGTAATTGATTATAATATAATCTAATGCTTCAATTAACCTCTCATTAGTTAGTGTTCCAAACCCTAACTTCACATATATGGATTTCACCATGGAAATTACATACAAAGCTTGCTCAAAGCTTCCATACACTCTCAATAGCATCATGTACAAGCTATAGGTTGATTAATTCAATCAACTCAACCAAACTACATATTTCATCAAAAGTGGAGAAATCATACCTTAATGCGAATAGAATGAAAATCCTAACAATCCACCACCTCTAGCTTCTCTTGGCATGGATTGGACCCTAAAATTGTCACCTTTGAGCTCCTAATCGATCCTTCATTCAAAATGGATCGAAATGAGATCTTAACAGGTAAAAACGTGTGTTCTAACCTCGAAACCGTGCCATGGTGACCATTTAACATGTGGTCAAAGGCAGCCCACTTACGCCACTACATCAGGACGATCTATTTACCTCACTGCGGTAACTGGAGATCAGCAAAGTGCATTGTTGATTCCATTCCAACTTTCGGGGCAACTTTTCATCCAACTTCTAACACGCATAACATTTTTGTTTCTAACCCATTTTCTATGATATTTATAGCTAGTCGAAGGTGGGGAGATGTACAACTATGTTAAGTAATTTCTCACTGACTGCATACAATTCTTAATCTATTAAGTCACAAACTTGGTCCAAAAAGCGTAAAATACACATTTTACTGTTTTGGCCAAAATGCATCTTGTCATGTATTTCTTCTCTTGAACTTACTCATCTAACCTCTTCTTAGTGAATTAAACTCATATTGGCCATTTCATGAAGTCAAAACTTCATAAACTTACTAAATTCTCATTAATGACCGTTTTGCCCTTTTGGTCAATAGTTGACTAAAAGTCAACTCTCTATAAATTTCGGGTTCTTAAATCTACCATTCTTAAAGAGATTTTGTCCTCGAAATCTTTTCTTACTCTTTTAGTCATTTTCTCACTTAATGACTAATTTCTAAGGTTATTCTCTTCTTTAACCTCATAACTTGAAATAGCAATTTGCTTTCTAATTCTTTGAATTTTCAATGCAATGGACAAACTCTCTTCATCTATCTACTCAAAATTATTGTTAAAGGACATCTACTACTCTATCTACTCTTATTAAATCACATTGCATACTTAGCAACATTTCTCATCTTTTTGTATCATATTGCACAACCTTGTGTATAAACTTACCTCATTCATTTTTTTTCTTACAAGTGTACAAACACATTTCTTAACCATCTACTCTTAGGTAAGTTACTAACCCACTTTGCTTCCATTATTCCATTATAACTCTATAAGTGGTTACACCTACACTTTTATAACCCTTTTCTAAACTCTTTGTGAAGTATTACATCTAATCACTTCGCTCTCATTTTAAATTGTTGTATCTAACTACAACTCTTCTACTCACTAATCTCTTAGTGTTCGTGCACTAACCTTCACATTTATCTCTCTACTACTCACGAGATATCCAAGTCTCATTCTAGACATGATATATTCTTCCAAATACCATGTTAACCTTTCTTACTCCACCACTCGATCCTCAAGTAGCTTAATGGTACCATTGAACCATAATAAGTGTAATGTTTCTGCAATGCCCATACACACCATACTTATCTGGATTCAATATCATGATTACATTCCCCAATTCATAAGTCTCATTTCTTACATGGTAAACTTTTCTCATCATACCATGCTATCACTTCTCTTCTTATCTAGTTGATCTTCATGTAACTTAATGGCTCCATTGAACCGCAATAAGCACCATGTGTCTGCAACGCCCATACATTGCATGCACATCATATTTATCTAGTTTCAATATTATCACTTAATCACCTAATTCTCAACTACTCTATCTCCTTTCCCTTAGTCCAATTTTTCAACATGAAAATTTGTTGGGTATTCATCTTCCTTTAGTCCTCAGCTAATCGCAAGCCAGCTATTATGACTTCCATTGTGACAATTGCAATAATTGTCACTAGTCACCAGTTATAAAAGACTTAGGATATGGTAATTATCCAATTAGAAGACTTAGAACCCCGATATATAAGAGAAAATAAGTCCAAAATATACGTTAATCTCATAATTAAGTGCGCGAAAAGTTGAGTTAACCAGTAAAACGAATAACATATTAGGAAAGTACGTTGTGATGTGATTTCAAGGATATAAACTTCATAAAAATCTGACTTCGATTAGACGAGTTATGATATTTGTAAAAAGTAAAATCAACCGTATAAATAAATTTTACAACGTTAAAATAGTACTAAGAGATTGGTTGAGTTTTGGATATGGTCATTAAAAGGAAAGTCGTAGTACTCCTCGAGATAAAAACTTTGAGGCAAAGAAGGATAAAAATAGAGTACATAAGAAGAAGATACGATTTTTGGAAAAACATAAAATACGGGCTAAAAATGGAAGTTGGAATTTGCCAAAACAACCTAAAGGAAAGTTGTAGTACTCATCAATAGCTACACAAATATATAAAGAACGTCAGAAACAAGATTTATATAAGAGAGATATAATATTTAGAAAATATTAATTGTGTGCGCGTCATGCACGTGCACGTCTAACACTCGGATTTGTCGAGATACGTTAGACGTTGACCACCATAAAAGTGACACGTGGCAAATTTTGGATGGATACATGAGGCACGTGCACGACGCGCATAGATATTTGCACAACGCACACGCCAAAATCGACCCTATAAATAGAGGCCTTCACTTCTTCAGTTTCCACACCACAAATACCCTATCTTTTCTCTAAACTGATCCTAAGCCCTCTTCTTCTTCCTGATGGCTCGAAACTCCTAATGCGATAATCAGAGTCTCTTTGATCACGCTACTAAGGTGAGTTCACAACCCCACTTTTACTGTTTTCAAATGTTTTATGGGGGGGGGGGATACATGCTATAAAACTATTTCAATGATTTTACAAAAATGTTATTATTTATAATATATCAATAGTATTGAAAATGCATGCAACGTTAGGATAATATTATGCCCAATAGTTACCATGCCTAAGCTTTAAGAATGATATTATATATAGTCATTATAATGCCTATAATTATACTGGAAAATTATACCTAGTTGTTATGCTGACCAATTCCCTAGAATAACCTAGTATTTAGTTGTTATGCTGGCTAGATTAAAAATAAACATTGTACATGGTTGTTACTCTGTCCTAATATCCTATCAATATCAAAAACATAATAATTATTTTATGTATGTATGTATATATATATATATATATATATATATATATATATATATATATATATACTTATCAGAATAAGTATGGAATAAAACTCTATTAAAGAAAAATTTAAGGATAGGCAATGTACTTAATTGTACTCTGCCTTAATATCCTATCTAAAATATCAACACAAAGATAATATATATATATATATATATATATATATATATATATATATATATATATATATATATATATATATAATTTTGTAAGGAAAAACTAAAGGAAAGAATAACAAGGATAAATAATCATACTTTAAAGGTTTATCAAAACAAGTTGCTAAATGAGACATATTATTCATCCTTTAGCCGATTAATATTCAGCTAACCCCAAAACTATAATCGTTAATCTAAAGTGAGCGTTAAAGGTATGTATAGATCTATACGGGTTTGACACCCCCACATGCGGTTGCTAGCTACAACCCCGACAAACATAACTTTATAGTCTTGTGACGTCTGATTAAGCGTCGTGGGGGGGGGGGGATTTCAAGTCATATAGCTCGATTACAGGAACTCATTGTAACATTGCTCGCCAAACTTAATTCATTAAACTACCTAGAAGGGAATATAGATACTTTCCTAAGTATCTTATCTAATAACTACTCGAAACTTATCGAGTGTATAAATCAAATCTCTTCCTGAAAGATGGAAGAAGCAAATCAATGTTAAAGGAAAATATAACAATTTATGAATTAAAGATAGTAAAAGGAAATACTCCTTTGAAATTTAGAGCGTTAGAAAAGTTTCGAAAAGTCTATATATTCATAAATAAAGATCCTATACCAACGAGTATTTTCAAAGCTATAAAACCTATAAACTCACCAACATTATGTTGACCGTTTGCAAAACCCATGTATTCTTAGGAAACCGAAAGAAGAGAATATCATTGCAAGGAAGGACAAGAAGCATGGAACTAGTTAGTTTTTATCATGTAAAAGTCAATGTAATCATGAGTTATTAATAAAAGAATTATGTTGTTCGTTTTATGCCTTGTGATTTAGATAATCAATGTACCCTCTCACGGCTCGGCGTTTCCGCCACCGGTCGAGGGTATGACAGAGAATGGTATCAGAGCCGAAGGTTATAGAGAACTAGTGTTTCCTTAGCAAATTACGACTATAGCCTAGGGCATATACTCTGATAAGGTCTATCCTAAAAACCTATAAATAAAAGTATTATTATTAATTACACTACTAATAGACTACTTACGAGAGAGGTGACTAGTTTGAACTGTCGCTTGGGTTGTTGGATTTCAGAACGGCTATATCTTAAAATGGTCCTGCCCTCTGACACTTCTCACCTGTACAATCCTTATTTGATAGTCTATTAGTACAGAACAAAAACATAATAATCGCAAATCCATAACATTTAGGTATACTAATCAAAAGAATCAGATATAAGAATCAATTATCTTAACTAAATCAGCGTACATATGTCAAGCCACCACGAAACGTAGATTGATCACCTACGTTTAATTTTGGCTGAACCAATGCACCAACTGAATTTAGATTTGGTGATTGATAAACTAAGATAAACATATATATATATATATATATATATATATATATATATATATATATATCATACAAACCAAAAATAAGAGTATAACATTCATAAATGTATCAAAATTTGTCAAATCTATAGAACAAGTATCGAAATACAACAAATCATCAAATCAAATATCCCCACCATAACCATCACCATCATCACTCGCCTAATCGTCCTCCTCATCCCCATTGTCGTCGTTGTCGTCATCACCAGTATCCCCCTGTTGTGTACCTGAAGGGCCAACATTGTGGTCTAATTGTGGAAAGGGTTGATAATCGATCCCAAAATGATCCATCACATTGGAAAGAGATGCCATGATCCACTGATGTTCCTACTGACACAAGTGGTGGAATTCGACCTTAGGCTCAGGCTCTTGTCGAGTAGCCTCTGGTGTGCCTAGCTCTCTGTCGTCTCTCGAATGTTGGCTTAGGAACAGGCTCCGACCCCACCTGTCTAAGGGACGAAACGATGTCATCATCAGGGATACTCTGTATCTGATCAGCTCCAAGTACCACTGCCCGCATCGTCCTTAGAGCAGTCGCACCTAACACTCTAATGGGAAATGGAAACATCCCACTAGTGTCTATCCCTTGGGAACAAGCCAAACGAGTAACCCAATGGCCCCTACAAATCCGAATCTTCGCAATAGAACCTACAACCAAGGACGATAAGTACAACGCAAAGGAATAAGGGAGGTTAAGGTGAACCTCAGTGCGGATCAGACACCACATGTAAAAAAGATCGCCTGAAGGAACCTTGTCATACACCTCGCGGCGACAGATAGTGGAAGCAACCAGACGATTAATCAACCCGAAGATAGAAGATCTAAAGGAACTCTCCTTGGCCACCCTAGAGACATAAATGCCCCTAGCATGAGCCCATACCTGCAGCTGATCGTACTCCTATGGTGGTGAAAGGATGCAACTGTCTAGATAGGAAATGAAATGAGGACTAGCATCTTCCTCCTCAGTATAAATTCCTAGTCTTCGTCCCAACTCTGCAATGATGCAGGAGCGGGATACCCCTCCCAAACGAAAGGTAAAGACGAACTGATCAGTCCAGACCGTCGACCACCTGTCAAAACGAACAGTAGCAAAGAACTCCCAGCAGATCTCCTGATAAATGACCACCTGAATTCGGAAGATCCGAATCCAACCCCGACAAACAAGAAGCCCAATACCGTTATCATCGCGAAGGTCCCGAGTGAGATACAACTCTAAAAGGGACGTTGGCCCAAGATCATCAGAAGTCCTCCATAAAAGGGCCTGAGGAATACTGAACTTCTTGGACAGCAGAGCAATCAACTGGGAAACAAAGATGCTCTGTTCATCATAAGGAATATCAACTGGAAACTGTAGAAAGGGATGAGACGGTTAATTAGGCGGTAACTAACCAGCCAGCTGGCGACCTGATCGAGACATAACCTGAGAAAAATAAGGCAAGACAGTTAAAATTAAGATAAGATAAGTAAAATGGTTGTAAAATGACAAAAAAAAATAGTTCGTGTGCATCAAGAACTGTGCCACATGCAGGATGAAGATGCGCCGCGTGCAATGAAGATGCCCGGTGTGCTTCAACAACACAACAAACAATCCGTTCCAAAAGCCTAGAATTCGTCCAAATTTCAACTTAAAAGTTATAAGGGATCAATAATTGGGGTTTATACAAGTATAATACACCCCCAATTTCATTAAAAACACTACAAATCGACGGATTTAGCAAAACCCTAGATTTTTCCCCAAAAACCAAAACCCCCAAATTAAAGCTAGATTAATAGGTTTAACTCGAAATTAAAGATTGGGGTTTAATAATCGGTTGTTAAACTAGATATTTAGCTAGTCAAATTCTTACATTACAATCAAAATCCATAAAACCCTAAAAAGCTCAAAAAGCTAAAATCGATACCTTTTACCCCCAAACTCATTTTACCTATCACTTTTGCACCCTAAGAATTAAAAAGCCATTTAAACTTAGAAACCTTGCCTATCCAAAGTCGCAAAGTGTGAAAGGAATAATGTACCATTATTCTCTTAAATGACAAGGAATCTCATTTAAAGACAACCAAGCCATCTAGGAAAAGCATATGCCGATAAGAAGACATGCTGATAAGGAATTAACTAGTTAGAAACCGTAATATGTGTTAAAAACACAAGTAGGAAGAATAGTACATTCCCAAAAACGCATAAAGATTTAGAAAATTTTAATTTTACTTGTCAAATCTATGTGAAACAAGTGACAAGTAACCTCATTAATAGGATGGCAACACAACAACGTTAGATTTAGTAGACCCAACTACCATCAAGTTAATGATTGAACGTCAAGTCTCAAAAGTTATAGGAAATTACGAAGTTGCTAGGAAGGAAGGAAATATCGACCAAGTGGATAAAGAAGGTAGGTAGATAACAGACACCTACAAGGAGTTTATCGATAGCAAGCCAAGAACCTTCTATGGAGACAAAGGAGTAAATGGCTTAATCCACTGAATAAATGAGATGTAAAACAAGTGTGCCAAGGACTGTAGGGTAAAGTTTACAACTTGCATATTTATTGCTAGGGCTATTTCCTGGTGGAATGCTAAGGTCAAAACCTTAGGTGTAGACACAGCTTACGCAGTTTCATGGGAAGAACTGAAGAAGGAACTTTGTTCTAGGGAAGACATGACCCGAGTGGAGTAGGAATTCCACCACCTGGCTACAAGAAACACAAGCCTGACAACCTATACCATACGCTTTGAGGACCTAACCACAGTATGTCCAAAATTAATCGGATTAGAAAGCAAGAAGATCGAAGCATACATCAAGGGGCTAGCTCCACAGATTCTAAGGATAATATGCACAGTCCAACCCAATACCTACAAAGACGCTAGAAAATTACCCTTTAATCTAACAAAACGGTAGTCAGGAAGAAACCATTCAACTGAAGGAAGAGTAAGAAGGGAGTCAAGGATTTCAGAAAGAAGTGGGAAGAAGGTCCCAAAGGACAATCAATTCGATCCTCGTGGAAGAAAGGAGACATCAAGAAGTCTCGAAAAGATCGCCGATTCTACCAAGAAAGTATTTGGGGAATCTTCCGAAGTGTGACAATTACAGTTATCACCACCATGGGAATTGTAAGGAACTAATTTGTGAAAACCGTGGTAGAAATGGGCACACCGCAAGGTCTTGCAGAGGCTAACAATGCAGTGGAGAGATACTTGAAGCAAAGTATCTAGAGGCAATGTAATAACTCTAGGACTATCCTATGAAAACACCTATGTATTGGTTAAGATATTAAGTGAAAGGATTGGAAATCCTTGAAATGTTTACCTTTGGAAGGAATGTGATATATACGTACCTATTTATAATACAATTACGTGTAAGATCTTCCTAAGAATATTAAAAATCAATACTTACACATGGAGATTAGAACAGAGAAATCCCTCCATAAATCAGTAACAAAACAAAATAAGAATAAAACCTAAACCTAGGGTTCCTATTGGTGTAAAATGAAAATAAATAAACACCAATAATATGAAGTTAAAGAATTAGAAGTAGAAACAATGAAAACCCAGAGAGGTGTGATAAAAGGAGAATAAGTTATCCCAACAAAAAGGAAGGATCAAACAAGGATTAAGAAACCGGTCACCCCTAATAAGAAAACCCTATGATCTGAATTTCGGGACGAAATTCTTTAAACAGGGGGAGAATGTGACAATTGCAACAATTGTCACCACCAATTATAAAAGACTTAGGATATGGTAATTATCCAAACACAAGGCTTAGAACCCGGTATATAAGAGAAAATAAGTCCAAAATATATGTAAATCGCATAATTAAGTACGTTGCGATGTGATTTCAAGAATATCAACTTCATAAAAATCCGACTTCAACGAGTTATGATTTTTGTAAAAAGTAAAATCAACAGCGTAAATAAATTTTACAACATCAAAATAGTACTAATAAATTGGTTGAGTTTTGGCTAAGGTCATTAAAAGGAAATTCGTAGGACTCCTCAAGATAAAAACTTTGTGGCAAAGAAGGCTACAAACGGTGTACGTATGAAGAAGATACAATTTTTGGAAAAACATAAAATACAGGCTAAAAGTGGAAGTTAGAATTAGCCAAAACAACCTAAAGTAAAGTTATAGTACTCATCGATAACTAAAAAATATATAAAGAATGTCAGGAAACAAGATTCATATAACAGAGATATGAATTTTTACAAAATATTAATCGTGCGCGCATCCTGCACGCCACGCACGACGTGCACGTCTGACACCCAAATTCGTCGAGATACGATAGACGTGGATCACCAGGAAAGTGACACGTGGCAAGTTTTGAATGGAGCCACGAGGTTTATGTACGACACGCATAGATATTTGCACCACGCGCATGCCAAAATCTACCCTAAAAATAGAAATAGAGGCATTCAATTCTTTAGTTCCCACACCATAAATACCCTCTCTTCTATCAGAACCGATCCGAAGTCCTCTTCCTCTTCCCGATGGCTCGAAACTCCCAATGCGATAATCAGAGTCTCTTTGATCACACTACTACGGTGAGTTCACGACCCCACTTTTATTATTTTAAAATCTTTTATGGGGGGGGATACATGCTATAAAACTAATTTAATAATTTTACAAAAATGTTATAATTTGTAATATATCAATAGTTCTGAAAATGCATACAACGTTAGGATAATATTATGTCCGGTATTTATGTTGCCTAAGCTTTAATAATGATATTATCCCTAGTCATTATAATGCCTATAATTATACTGGAAGATCATACCTAGTTTTTATTGTTGGCCAACTCCATAGAATAACCTAATATCTAGTTGTTATGCTGGCCAAAGTTAAGGATATGCATTGTACCTAGTTGTTACTCTGCCATAATATCCTATCGTTATCAAAAACATAATAATTATTTTATGTATATGGTTGAATATATATACGTATCATAATAATTATGGAATAAAACTATATTATAGGAATTGTAAGGAACTAGTTTGTGAAAATTGTGGTAGAAATGGGCACACCGCAAGGTCTTGTAGAGGCTAGCAATGCAGTGGAGAGATACTTGAAGCAAAGTATATAAAGGCAATGTAATAATTCTAGGACTACCCTATGAAAACACCTATGTATTGCTTAATATATTAAGTGAAAGGATTGGAAATCCTTGAAATGTTTACCTTTAGAAGGAATGTGATATATATGTACCTATTTATAATACAATTACGTGTAAGATCTTCCTAAGAATATTAAAAATAAATACTTACAGATGGAGATTAGAACAGAGAAATCCCTCCATAAATCAGTAACAAAACAAAATAAGAATTAAACCTAAACCTAGGGTTCCTATTGGTGTAAAATGAAAATAAATAAACACCAATAATATGAAGTTAAAGAATTAGAATTAGAAACAACGTAAACCCAGAGAGGTGTGATAAAAGGAGAATAAGTTATCCCAAAAAAAAGGAAGGATCAAACAAGGATTAAGAAATCAGTCACCCCTAATAAGAAAACCCTATGATCTGAATTTCGAGATAAAATTCCTTAAAGAGGGGGAGAATGTGACAATTGCAACAATTGTCACCACCAATTATAAAAGACTTAGGATATGGTAATTATCCAAACACAAGGCTTAGAACCCGGTATATAAGAGAAAATAAGTCCAAAATATATGTAAATCGCATAATTAAGTACGCTGCGATGTGACTTGAAGAATATAAACTTCATAAAAATCCGACTTCGACGAGTTATGATTTTTGTAAAAAGTAAAATCAACAGCGTAAATATATTTTACAACATCAAAATAGTACTAAGAAATTGGTTGAGTTTTGGCTAAGGTCATTAAAAGGAAATTCGTAGGACTCCTCAAGATAAAAACTTTGTGGCAAAGAAGGCTACAAACGGTGTACGTATGAAGAAGATACAATTTTTGGAAAAACATAAAATACAGGCTAAAAGTGGAAGTTAGAATTAGCCAAAACAACCTAAAGTGAAGTTATAGTACTCATCGATAACTAAAAAATATATAAAGAATGTCAGGAAACAAGATTCATATAACAGAGATATGAATTTTTACAAAATATTAATCGTGCGCGCATCCTGCACGCCACGCACGACGTGCACGTCTGACACCCAAATTCGTCGAGATACGATAGACGTGGATCACCAGGAAAGTGACACGTGGCAAGTTTTGAATGGAGCCACGAGGTTTATGCACGACACACATAGATATTTGCACCACGCGCACGCCAAAATCTACCCTAAAAATAGAAATAGAGGCATTCAATTCTTTAGTTCCCACACCATAAATACCCTCTCTTCTATCTGAACCGATCTGAAGTCCTCTTCCTCTTCCCAATGGCTCGAAACTCCCAATGCGATAATCAGAGTCTCTT